>NW_028301577.1:26597500-26870000 GCF_042242905.1 Orbicella faveolata | reverse complement strand
GTTATCATATCAGTCACAATATTACCGAAGTATTGAACTCCGTTTCAGTTCTCATCAAATAGATTCCCTCGCTTCAACACAAGCAAGTGAAAATCAGCTTCCAGGATCATCAGATGTAAACAATCGGGCGGTTTCTGTCGGTAGCAGTGATTCTGATACCTGCAGGAAGTTTTAGACGCTCACAAGGCTTGAAAAGTTCATTCATAAGTCCCAGAATGAATAAGGCCAAGATATGTTGTCGAAAGCGAATGCGAAGATCGAGTTATTCTGAGCAGTGCATTCTGAAGCATTAGTATTTTCTTTCACCGAAAGACCGTTGGTTTGGACCATTTTGAAGCACTTTCTATCTTTTCTATATGCGTTGACGTTTCGCAACAAAAGTTGGAAAAACTCCCTCATCAAGTTGTGGCTCCACGATACTAAAATACCTTTTTGAGGGCTGCGACAATCATTTTTCCCGTAAAGAATTACAGTAGTGAAGTTCACTGACTGTGTAGTTTTGCCCTGGGTTTAAGACGATGAATGAATCGGTAAACGCGCGCAACGCCGGATGTACATTGACGACTTCCGCTCGAATAATTTTTTTTTCTTCAATTCGTGAGCCATATAATAAACAACTTAATAACCTCGACCGTTCGGTCGCTACGGGAAAATCTCAAACCTCGGCCTACCGTATTGACCTCGCTGTCGCTCGGTCAATACGGCAAGACCTCAGTTTGAGATTTTCCCGTAACGACCTCACTCTCGGTTATTAAGTAGTTAGTAATGAGATGATTGTAACCCACAAATTATTGGATTTTAATGAGATGATTGTAACCTACAAATTATTGGATTGTAATGAGATGATTGTAACCCACAAATTATTGGATTGTAATGAGATGATTGTAACCTACAAATTATTGGATTGTAATGAGATGATTGTAACCCACAAATTATTGGATTGTAATGAGTTCATTGTAACGCAGAAATTATTGGATTGTAATGAGAGGATTGTAAACCTAAAAATTATTGGATTGTAATGAGATGATTGTAACCCACAAATTATTGGATTGTAATTAGTTCATTGTAACCCACAAATTATGGGATTGTAATTAGTTCATTGTAACCCACAAATTATTGGATTGTTACAAGATGATTGTAACTTAGAAATTATTGGATTGTGAAGATGATTGTAACCCACAAATTATGGGATTGTAGTGCGATAATTGTAATTCACAAATTATTGGATTGTAATGAGATGATTGTAACCCACATGTTATTTGATTGTAGATTGTAACCCAGAAATTATTGGATTGAAATGAGGTGAATTGTGAGTAGTGACTACATATACGCGCGCTAAATGTAACCTGCATATTATTTTTTGATTGGAATGTTTCTTTTCAGTGGTCTCTTGCAAATTAATGACCAATAATCATTGGATTGTACCCGAGATGATTGACACAGGAATTAAGAATGGCTTATACTGGTACTTGAAGCCCACAGAAAATGGGCCTCATTAATTTAAATGAGATCCACAATTGCTGGATTAGAAATATTGTGATGGATTGCTTGTACCTATCAACCCGTGTATATTTTTTGAAAGGAGCGATCGCCCAAAGAAAACTTGCAGGGAAAAAAGACAAAAAAAAAGTCTGTGGATGGTGTTTGGCTGGTGGTTGAGGGGCCGTGAAAGAATGAGATTTGTGCGAAGAATCTCCCTCGTTCTCGTGCTTACCTTATTCGTATTTCCCCTACGCCCGCTTTTTCTCTCAGCCCCACAACAAAAAACATATGGCAGCCTTCAAAATGAGTTATCTTACAGAGAAGGAAAAATGTTTGCTATTAAGCTATCTTTCAATCTTGGCAACACATCTCCACCTTTCTCCACGTGTCTCCATCTCATCCAGGTTCTCATTCTGGGAACGTCTAAGACGTTTCAATATATCCTTAAGTGATGGCATACAGGGTGGATACAGTCCACTGAATACGAGTACAGCATTTGTACTTACTGTTTGCTGCATATGAATACATTTGCGGACTGCCACATTCCTTTGCTATAACACCCGCCGCGTATCACTGCAAATGCAGCCTAAGCCCGGTTTTTTTGCAGTAGTTGCTGCCCAGTGCATTAGGAATAGACCATGATTATATTTCTGATGGGAGGGCAAGATTGTTTTCCCTTTGTTTTATACATTTATTTTCCGTCGCTCGCTTTACGCAACATTTTTCCGTCGGTTGTTCATGTGCCAGAACTGTTTTTGGGCAATTGCCCAGCCTCCCTTACCCTATTCAATTATGAAATGGTTTGTCTTTTATATAACAGCACTTTTAAAATAACTGATCAGGCATGCGCACTGGCTCAACAAGTCTTGGATATTTGACCAGGCTGCAGTATGTTCTTGGAGCAGACGAGCTGCTATCTCCGTTAGTTCAGGATTCTCGGCAATCGTGGGACCATGGAGCTGCAGATTAAGAAAACGAAACTTACTTAAAGCCCTAAGAGCAAATGGTTGTCTTAGCCATTCTTATGTTACGTGCACTAGTTCATATCTTCACCAAAGAAATGCACACATAAGCATATTTTACTCCAAATCGTTTCTGGGAGTCTGGGCACAAAGCAAGGCTGTCTAGTCCCCAGGGTTCCTCAATGTTTCATCACAAAAGTACCAGCATTGTAAGGTAAGGTAAAGGTAAAGCCTGCATACGAGCCAAGTGGCCCATCAGGCCGGAACTTATCCCAGTTTCAGTAGCATGATAAGACTAGGAGTATTTCTTCTCACCTCTGGACGGGATGCTAGTCTCCGCAGGGTTACCCCCAGCATTAAATTCGCCGGTACCCATTTCTACACTTGCATGGTTTATAGTTTAGAGTCCCCGGGACTGGAAAATATCCGCCAAGTTCGATCATATTAAGCCAAAGTAACTCCAAATCACGATGCGCCTAGAGCGGTCTTAGCTATTTTTTAAACTTTAAATAAAGCGGGGCTATATTTCGGCCCAGAAGCTCCACACCAAGCGTGCGCTCCTTTTACGTGTGTCTATTTAACTAAAAAATAAGGCCATCCCGATTTAGTTTAAAGTCTCTGGGACTGGAAAATATCCCCAAGTTCCGGCAAATCGACCCAAAGTTGCTCAAAATCAGGATGCGCGTAAGGCGGTCTCGTCTACTCTTTCAGTCTTATAATGATGTTGGGTTATATTTCACCCTAGAAGCTCGACACCGAGCGTGCGCTCCTTTAACCTGTGTCCATTGCACTGAAAATTAGGGCCATCAGGAGTTAGTTTCGAGTCCCTGGGACTGGAAAATATCCCCCAAGTTCCGGCAAATCGAGCCAAAGTTGCTCAAAATCACGATGCGCGTAAGGCGGTCTTGGCTACTCTTTTCGTCTTAAAATAAAGTGGGGCTATATTTCGGTCTAGTAGCTCGACACCGAGCGTGCGCTCCTTTTACCTGTGTCCATTTCACTGGAAACTAACGCCATCGGGAGTTAGTTTAGAGTCCCCGGGACTGAAAAATATCGCCCAAGTTTAAGCAAAGCGACCCAGAGTTGCTTCAAATCAGGATACGGGTAAAGCGGTTTCGTCTACTCATTCAGTCTTAAAATGAATTGGGGCTATATCTCGGCCTAGAAGCTCGACACCGAGCGTGCGCTCCTTTTACCTGCGTCCATTTCACTGAAAACTAAGGCCGTCAGGAGTTAGTTTAGAGTCCCCGGCACTGGAAAATATCCCCCAAGTTCGGGCCAATTAAGCCAAAGTTGCTCAAATTCACGATGCGCCTAAAACGGTCTTGGCTATTCTTCTAACTTAAAATAAATCGGGGCTATATTTCAGCCAAGAAGCTCGATACCAAGCGTGCGCTCCTTTTACCTGTGTCTGTTTCACTAAAAAATAAGGCCATAGGAGTTAGTTTAGAGTCCTCGGGACTGGAAAATATCCCCCAAGTTTTGGCAAATCGAGCCAGAGTGGCTCAAAATCACGATACGCGGAACGCGGTCTCGGCTACTATTTCAGTCTTAAAATGAAGTGGGGCTATATTTCTGCCTAGAAGCTCAACACCGAGCGTACGCTCCTTTTACCTGTGTCCATTTCACTGCAAACTAAGTTCATCAGGAGTTAGTTTAGAGTCCCCGGGCGTGGAAAATATCCCCCAAGTTTCGCAAATTGAGCCAGAGTTGCTTAAAATCACGATAAGGGGAAGGCGGTTTAGTTTACTCATTCAGTCTTAAATTGAAGTGGGGCTCCATTTTGGCCAAGTAGCTCAACACCGAGCGAGCGTTTCTTTTACCTGTGTCCATTTCACTGAAAGCTAAGGCCATCAGGAATTAATTTAGAGTCCCCGGAACTGGAAAAAATACATAAGTTTCGGCAAATCGAGTTAAAATTGCTCAAAACCACGATGCGCGTAAGGCGGTCTCGGCTACTCTTTAAAACTTAAAATGAAGTGGGGCTATATTTCGGCCTAGAAGCTCGACACCGAGCGTGCGCTTCTTTTACTTGTGTCCATTAAACTGAAAACTAAGGCCATCGGAATAAGTTTAGAGTCCCCGGAACTGGAAAACATTTCCCAAGGTTCGGCAAATCCAGCCAAAGTTTCTCAAAATCACGATACGCGTAGGGCAGCCTCGGCTACTCTTTCAGTCTTAAAATGAAGTGGGGCTATATTTCGGCCTATAAGCTCGACAACGAGCGTGCGCTCCTTTTAGCTTTGTCCATTTCAGTAAAAACTAAGGCAATCAGGAGTTAGTTTAGAGTCCCCGGGACTGGAAAATATACGCTAAGTTCCGGCAAATCGAGCCAAAGTCGCTAAAAATCATAATGCGCGTAAGGCGGTTTCGGCTACTGTTTCAGTCTTAAAATAAAGTGGGGCTATATTTCGGCTTAGAAGCTCGACACCGAGCGCGCGCTTCTTTTACTACTGTCAATTTCGCTGAAAACTAAGGCCATCAGGAGTTAGTTTGGAGTCCCCGCGACTGGAAAATATCCCTCAAGTTCCAGGAAAACGAGCCAAACTTGCTCAAAATCACGATGCGCGTAAGGCGGTCTCGGGTACTCTTTGAGTCTTAAAATGACGCAAGGCTACATTTCGGCCTAGAAGCTCGAAACCGAGCGTCCGCTCCCATTACCTTTGTCCATTTTACTGAAACCTAGAACCATCAGAAGTTAGTTTAGAGTCCGCGGGACTGGAAAATATCCCCCAAGTTCCCGCAAATCGAGCAAAAGTTGCTGAAAATCACCATGCGCGTAAGGCAGTCTCGGCTACTCTTTCAGTCTTAAAATGAAGTGGGGCTATATTTCGGCCTAGAAGCTGCACAAAGAGCATGCGCTCCTTTTACCTGTGTCCATTTTGACTAAAAACTAAGTCCATCAGGAGTTAAATTAGTGTCCCCTGGATCGGAAAATATTTCTCATTTTTTGGCAAATCGAGCCACACTTGCTCAAAATCACGATGTGCGTAAGGTGGTCTCAGCTACTCTTTCAGTCTTAAAATAAAGTGGGGCTATATTTCAGTCTAGAAGCTCGAAACCGAGCGTGCGCTCCTTTTACCTCTGTTAATTTCAGTGGAAACTAAGGCCATCAGGAGTTAGTTTAGAGTCCCGGGACTGGAAAAATATCCCCCAAATTCCGGCAAGTCGAGCCGAACAGGCTCAAAATCACCATGCGCGTAAGGCGGTTTCGTTCACTCTCTCAGTCTTAAAATGAAGTGGGGCTATATTTCGGTCTAGAAGCTCGACACCGAGCGTGCGCTCGTTTTACTTGTGTCCATTTCACTAAAACCTAAGGCCATCATGAGTTAGTTTAGAGTCCCGGGACTAGAATATATCCGCCAAGTTTTGGCAAATCGAGCCATAGTTGCTTAAAATTACGATACGCGTAAGGCGGTTTCGTCTACTCTTTTAGTCTTAAAATGAGGTGGGGCTATATTTTTGTCTAGAATCTCGACACCGAGCCTGCGCTCCATTTAGCTGTGTCCATTTCACCTAAAACTAAGGCTATCAGGAGTTAGTTTATAGACCCCGGGAATGGAAAATATCCCCCAAGTTTCGGCAAATCGAGCCATAGTTGCTTAAAATCACGATGCGCTTAAGGCGCTTTCGTCTACTCTTTCAGTCTTAAAAAGAAGCTGGGCCATATTTCGGCCTAGAAGCTTGACACCAAGGGTGCGCTTCTTTTACCTGTGTCCATTTCACTGAAAACTAAGGCCATCAGGAGTTAGTTTAGAGTCCCCAAGACGGGAATATATCCCCCTTTTTTCGGGAAATCTTGCTCTAGTTGCTTAAAATCACGATATGCGTAAGGCGGTCTCGGCTACTCTTGCGGTCTTAAACTGAAGTGGGGCTATATTTCGGCCTAAAAGCTCGACACCAAGGGTGCCCTCCTTTTACCTGTGTCCATTTCACTAAAAACTGAGGCAATCAGGAGTTAGGTTCGACTCCCTGGGACTTGAAAATATCCCCCAAGTTTCGGCAGTTCGAGCCAAAGTTGCTCAAAATCACGATGCGCGTCAGGCGGTTTTCTCTTCTCCTTCTGTCTTAAAATGAAGTGGGGCTATATTTTGGCCTAGAAGCTCGACACCGAGCTTGCGCTCCATGTACCTGTGTTAATTTCACTGAAAACTGAGGCCATCAGTAGTTAGTTTAGAGTTCCCGGGACTGGAAAGTATCCCCCAAGTTTGCGCAAATTGAGCCAAAGTTGCTCAAAATCACGATGCGCGTAAGGCGGCCTCGGCTACTCTTTTGGTCTTAAAATGAAGTCGCGATATATTTTGGCCTAGAAGCTGGACACCGCGCGTTCGCTTCCTCTACCTAGATCCATTTCACTGAAAACTAAGGCCATCAGGAGTTAATTTAGAGTCCCCGGGACTGGAAAATATCCCCCAAGTCTCCGCAAATCGAGCAAGAGTTGCTTAAAATTACGATACCTGTAAGGCGGTTTCGTCTACTCTTTTAGTCTTAAAATAAAGTAGGGCTATATTTCGGCATAGAAGCTTGATACCAAGCGTGCGCTCCTTTTACCTGTGTCCATTTCACTGAAAACTAAGGCCATCAGGAGTTACTTTAGAGTCCCTGGGACTGGAAAATATCCTCCAAATTCCGGCAAATCAAGCCAAAGTTGCTCAAAGTCACGATGCGCGTAAGGCGGTCTCGGCTACTCTTTCAGTCTTAAAATGAAGTGGAGCTATATTGCGGCCTAAAAGCTCGACACTTTAACTGTGTCCACTTCACTGAAAACTAAGGTCATCAGCAGTTAGTTTAGAGTCCCCGGGAGTGGAAAATTTGCCCGAAGTTCCTGCAAATCGAGCCTAAGTTGCTCAAAATCAGGATGCGCGTAACGCGGTCTCGGCAACTCTTTCAGTCTTAAAATGAAGTGCACCTATATTTCGGCCTGGAAGTTCGACACCGATTGTACGCCCCTTTTACCTGTGTCCATTTTACTGAAAACTGAGGCCATCAGGAGTTACATTAGAGTCCTTGGGACTGGAAAATATCCCCTAAGTTTCGGCAAATCGACCCAAATTTGCTCACAATCACGAGCGCGTAAGGGGATCTCGGCTACTCTGTTAGTCTTAAAATAAAGTGGGGCTATATTTTGGTCTAGAAGCTCGACACGGAGCGTGCGCTTTTTTAACCTGTGTCTATTTCACTAATAACTAAGGCAATCAGGAGTTAGTTCAGAGTCCCCGATACTGGAAAATATCTCCCAAGTTCCGGCATATCAAGCCAAAGTTGCTCAAAATCACGTTGCGCGTAGGGCGGTCTCGGCTACTCTCTTGGTCTTAAAATGAAGGGGGCTATATTTCGGCCTAGAAGCTCGACACCGAGCGTGCGCGCCTTTTACGTAGGTCTATTTCACTGAAACCTAAGGCCATCAGGAGTTAATTAAGAGTCCTCGGGACTGGAAAATATTTCCCAAGCTCCGGCAAATCGAGCCAAAGTGGCCAAAATCACGATGAGCGTAAGGAGCTTTCGGCTACTCTTTCAGTCTAAAAATGAAGTGGGGCTATATTTCGGCCTAGAAGCTCGACACCGATCGTGCGCTCCTTTTACCTGTGTCCATTTCACTGAAAACTAAGGCCATCAGGAGTTAGTTTAGAGTCCCTGGGACTGCAAAATATCCCCCAAGTTTTGGCAAATTGAGCCAGAGTGGCTCAAAATCACGATGCGCGTAAGGCGGTCTCGTCTACTCTTTCAGCCTTAAAATAAACACGTATGGGCCAAACCACTCCCAAATGTTTCGTCAGTTCTTTGGTTTTTCACATTATTTCGCATTACTTAAAAAGCATTGACTCTTTCTACACCAAACTTTCCAGATGAGGAGGAGACCTATTGCCAATTATATTTACGTGAAAATGTCAGTAAATGTCAAAGTTGTGGTTTTTGCCACTTTTGAAGTTTTTATTATGCATATTTTTACAATGCGTTCGAAAGAGCACATCAAGGGGAGTGGATGCCTGAAAAAATTTTGTCCATATCACAAACATTAAATGAAATATGGCATTTTTAAATATGAAAAACAACTCTGCAAAATATGGGGTCCCCCTTGAGAGAAATTTCCAAATTGGAGCCGTAATTTTGTTCCAGCAAATGCAGCTATGTTGCACATGTGATGTGCCAGATGACTAAAGCAAAAATAAAGAAGAAAATTGGAATAAAAAATTATCCCTCTAGTGTTATTGAGTTACAATTAGTTTTGTTACGTCATAACCTGTGACGTCACCCGTTTTTTTACTGTTAATACCATCCTAACAAAGCCGAAAATCAAATTTCTAAAACCATACGAGTTTTGACAACATCAAGCTTTCTATTTTTCTAGATTATTAGCCTTCCTAGAAAAAACTGAAAAAAATAAACTAGAGAGACTGACTTAAGAAAAACAGTACGGTTAAGCAGATTCCGGGGGCACAGCAAAAAAATATAAATCGAGCCAAAGTTGCTCAAAACCACGGTCCGCGTAAGGCGGTCTCGGCTACTCTTTCAGTCCTAAAATGAAGTAGGGATATATTTCGGCCTAAAAGCTCGACACCGAGCGTGCGCTACTTTTACCTGTGTCTATTTCACTGAGAAGTAAGGCCATCAGGAGTTAGTTTAGAGTCCCCGATACTGGAAAATATCTCCCAAGTTTCGGCAAATCGAGCCAAAGTTGCTAAAAACCACGGTCCGCGTAAGGCGGTCTCGGCTACTCTTTCAGTCCTAAAATGAAGTAGGGATATATTTCGGCCTAAAAGCTTGACACCGAGCGTGCGCTCCTTTTACCTGTGTCCATTTCACTGAAAACTAAGGCCATCAGGAGTTATTTTAGAGTCCCCGGAACTGGAAAATATCCCCCAAGTTCCAGCAAGTCGAGCCGAAGAGCCTCAAAATCACCATGCGCGTAAGGCGGTCTCGGCTTCTCTTTCAGTCTTAAAATAAAGTGGGGCTATCTTTCGGCCTAGAAGCGCGACACCGAGCGTGCGCTCCTTTCACCTGTGTTCATTTCACTGAAAACTAAGCCCATCAGGAGTTAGTTTAGAGTCCGCGATAGTGGAAAATATCCCCCAAGTCCCGGCAAATTGAGCCAAAGTTGCTTAAAATCTCGATGCACGTAAGGCGGTCTCGGCTACTCTTCCAGTCTTGAAATGAGGTGGGCCTATATTTCGGCCTAGAAGCTCGACATCGAGCGTGCGCTCCTTTTACCTTTGTCCATTTTACTGAAAACTAAGGCCATCAGGAGTTAGCTTAGCGTCCCTGCGACAAAAAAATATGCCCCAAGTTTCGGCAAATCGAGCCATAGTGGCTCAAAATTACGCTGCGCGTCAGGCGGTTTCGTCTACTCTTTCAGTGTTAAAACGAAGTGGGGCTATATTTCGGAAGAGAAGCTCGACACCGAGCGTGCGCTCCTTTCAGCTGTGTCCATTTCACTGAAACCTATGGCCATCAGGATTTAGTTTAGAGTTCTCGGGACTGGAAAATATCCCCTAAGTTCCGGTAAATAGAGCCTAGGTTGCTCAAAACGACGATGCACGTAAGGCAGTTTTGGCTACTCCTTCAGTTTTCAAATAAACTAGGGCCATATTTCGGCTGGACACTGAGCGTGCGCTTCTTTTATCTGTGTCCAATTCACTAAAAACTAAGCCCATTAAGAGTGAGTTAGAGTCCCAGGGACTGGAAAACATTCTCAAGTTCCGGCAAATCGAGCCAAAGTTGCCCAAAATCAGGATGCGTGTAAGGCGGTCTCGGCTACTCTTTAAGTCTTAAAATGAAGTGCGCCTATATTTCGGACTAGAAGCTCGACACCGAGCGTGCGCTCCTTTTACCTGTGTCCATTTCACTAAAAACTAAGGCCATCAGGAGTTAGTTTAGAGTCCCCGGTCCTCGCAAATATCCCTCAAGTTTTGGCAAATCGAGCCAAAGTTGGTCAAACTCACGATGCGCGTAAGGCCGTCTCTGCTACTCTTTCAGTCTCAAAGTGAAGTGGGGCTATCTATCGGCCCCAAAGCTCGAAAGTGAGCGTTCAAAAAGTTTTGCTGTGTCCATGTTACTGGAAACCAAGGCCCTCACGAGTTAGTTTAGAGTCCCCGGTACTGGAAAATATCCTCCAAGTTCCGGGAAATCGAGCCAAAGTTGTTCAAAATCACGGTGCGCGTAGGGCGGTCTCGGCTACTCTTTCAGTCTTAAAATGAAGTGGGACTATATTTCGGCCCAGAGGCTCAAACGTGAGCGTTCAAAAAGTTTTGCTGGGTCCATTTCACTGCAAACCAAGGCAATCAGGAGTTAGTTTAGAGTCCCCCGGACTGGAAAATAACCCCCAAGTTCCGGGAAATCGAGTTAAAGTTGGCCAAAATCACGATGCGCGCAAGGCGCTTTCGGTTGCTCTTTCAGTCTTAAAGTAAAGTGGGGCTATATTTCGACCCAGAAGCTCGAAAGTGAGTGTTAAAAAAGTTTTGCTGTGTCTATTTTACTTTAAGCTAAGGCCATCAGGAGTTAGTTTACAGAACCCTAGACTAGAAAATATTCCCCAAGTTCCGGGAAATCGAGCCCAAGCTGGTCAAAATCACGATTTGCGTAAGGCGGTCTCGGCTATTCTATCAGTCTTAAAGTAAAGTGGGGCTATATTTTGGCCCAGAAGCTCGAAAGTGAGCGTTGAAAAAGTTTTGCTGCGTCAATTTCACTGCAAACCAAGGCCAGAAGAAATTAGTTTAGACTTCCCGGTACCGGAAAATATACCCCAAGTTCCGGGAAATCGAGCCAAAGTTGGTCAAAATCACGATGCGCGTAAGGCGGTCTCGGCTACTCTTTCAGTCATAAAGTAAAGTGGGGCTCTCTTTCGGCCTGGAACATCGAAAGTGAACGTTCAAAAAGTTTTGCTGTGTCCATTTCACTGCAAACCAAGGCCATCGGGAGTTAGTTTTGAGTCCCCGAGCTAGAAAATATCTCCAAAGTTCCGGGTAATCGAGCCGAAGTTGGTTAAAATCGCTATGCGCGTGAGGCGGTCTTGGCTAGCGTATCAATCTTAAAGTGAAATGGGGCTATATTTCCGCCCAGAAGCTCGAAACTGAGTGTTTAAAAGTTTTGCTATGTCCATTTCACTGCAAACCAAGGCCATCAGGACTTTGTTTACAGTCCCCGGGACTGGATAATATCTACCAAGTTCCGGGATATTGAGCAGAAATTGGTCAAAATCACTATGATCGTTTGGCGGTATCGGCTACTCTCTCAGTCTTAAAGTAAAGTGGGCTATATTTCGCCCAGAAGCTCGAAAGTGAGCGTTCAAAAGGTTTTGCTGTGCCCATTTCACTGCAAACCAAGGCCATCAGGAGTTAGTGTAGAGTCCCCGGGCAGGAAAATATCCTCTAGTTCCGGGAAATCGAGCCGAAGTTGGTCAAAATTACGATGCGCGGAAGGCGGTCTCGGCTACTCTTTGAGTCTTAAAATGAAGTGGGGCTATATTTCGGCCTAAAAGGTCGACACCGAGCGTGCGCTCCATTTACCTGTGTCAGTTTCACTTGAAACTAAAGCCATCAAGAGTTAGTTTAGAGTCCCCGTGACTGGAAAATATCTCCTAAGTTCCGGCAAATCGAGCCAAAGTTGCTTAAAACCAGGATGTGCTTTAGCCGGTGTTGGCTACTCTTTCAGTCTTAAAGTGAAGTGGGGCTATATTTCAGCCCAAAAGCTCGAAAGTGAGCGTTAAAAAAGTTTTGCTGTGTCCATTTCACTGCAAACCAAGGCAATCAGGAGACAGTTTAGAGTACTTGGGACTGGAAAATATCCTCCAAGTTCCGGGAAATCAAGCCGGACTTGGTCAAAATCACGATGCGCGTAGAGCGGTTTCCGCTACTCTTTCAGTCTTAAAGTGGAGTGGGGCTATATTTCGCCCCATACGCTCGAAATTGCGCGTTCAAAAATTTTTGGTGTGTCCATCTCACTGCAAACCAAGGCCATCAGGAGTTAGTTTAAAATCCCCGGACTGAAAAATATCCCCCAACTTCCGGGAAATCGAGCCGAACTTGGTAAAAATCACCATGCGCACAAGGCGATCTTGGCGACTCTTTCAGTTTTAAAATGAATAGGCCATCAGGAGTTAGTTTAGAGTCCCCAGGACTGTAAAATATCCCCCAAGTTCCTAGAAATCGAGCCAAAGTGGCTCAAAATCACGATACGCGTAAGGCGGTCCCAGCTACTCTTTGAGTCATATAATGAAGTGGGGCTATATTTCGGCCTAGAAGGTCGACATCGAGCGTCCGCTCCATTTACATGTGTCCATTTCACTTCAAACTAAAGCTATGAGGAGTTAGTTTAGAGTCCCCGGGACTGGAAAATATCTCCTAAGTTCCGGCAAATCGAGCCAAATTTGCTTAAAATCAGGATGTGCGTTAGGCGGTCTGGGCTACTCTTTCAGTCTTAAAATGAAGTGGGGCTATGTTTGGACCTAGAAGTTCGACACCGAGCGTGCGCTCCTTTTACCTGTGTCCATTTCACTGAACACTAAAGCCATCAGGAATTAGTTTAGAGTTCCTAGGCCTGGGAAATATCCCCCAAGTTACCGAAAATCGAGCCAAAGTTGCTCAAAATCACGATGCGCGTAAGGCACTCTCGGCTACTCTTTTATTCTTAAGATGAAGTGGGGCTATATTTCGGCCTACGAGCTCGACACCGAGCATGCGCTTATTTTATCTGTGTCCATTTCACTAAAAACTTAGGCCATCAGGAGTTAGTTTAGAGTTCCCAGGACTGGAAAATATCCCCCAACTGCCGGTAACTCGAGCCAAAGTTGCTCAAAATCCCGATGCGCGTAAGGCGGTCTCGTCTACTCTTTCAGTCTTAAAATGAAGTGGGAATATATTTTGGCCTTAAAGGTTGACACCGAGCGTGCGCTCATTTTACCTGTGTCAATTTCACTGAAAACTAAGGCCATCACGAATTAGATTAGAGTCCCTGGGACTGGAAAATATCCCCCAAGTTTCCCCAAATCGAGCCAAAGTTGCTCAAAATCACGACGCGCGTAAGGCGGTCTCGGCTACTGTTTCAGTCTTAAAATAACGTGCGGCTATATTTCGGCCTAGAAGCTGGACACTGAGGGTGCGCTCCTTTAAGCTGTGCCATTTCACTGAAAATTAAGGCCATCAGGAGTTAGTTTAGAAACCCCGGGTTTTAAAATATCCTCCAAATTCCGGCAAATCGAGCTAAAGTATCGCAAAATCACGATGCCCGTGAGGCGGTCTCGGCTTTTCTTTTAGTTCTAAAATGAAGTTTGGCTACATTTTGGCCTCGAAGCGCGACACTAACCGTACGCTCCTTTTACTTGTGTCCATTTCACTGAAAACTAAGGCCATCACGAGTTAGTTTAGAACCCCCAAAAATGGAAAATATCCCCCAAGTACCGGCAAATCGAGGCAAAGTTGCTCGTAATCACCATACGCGTAACGCGGTCTCGGCTACTCTTTCAGTCTTAAAAAGAAGTGAAGCTATATTTCGGCCTACAAGCTCAAGAGCGAGCGTGCGCTCCTTTTACCTGTGTCCATTTCACTTAAAACTAAGGCCATCAGGAGTTAATTTAGAGTCTCCAGGACTGGAAAATATCCCCCAAGTTTCGGCAAATTGAATCAAGGTTGCTCAAAATCACGATGCGCGTGAAGCGGTCTCGGCTACTCTTTCAGTCTTAAAGTGAAATATGGCTATATTTCGGCCCAGAAGCTCGAACGTGAGCGCTCAAGAAGTTTCGCTGTGTTCATTTCACTGCAAACCAAGGCCATTAGGAGTTACTTTAGAGTCCCGGGGACTGGAAAATGTACCCCAAGTTCCGGAAAATTGAGCCGAACTGGGTCAAAGTCACGATGCGCGCAAGGCGGGTCGACTACTCTATCAATCTTAAAGTGAAGTGGGGCTATATTTCGGCCCAGAAGGTCGAAACTTAGCGTTCAAAAAGTTTTGCTGTTTCCATTTTACTGGAAACCAAGGCCATCAGAAGTTAGTTTAGAGTCCCCGGGACTGCAAGATATCCCCCAAGTTCCGGACGTCGAGTCGAACTTGGTCAAAATCACAATGCGCGTAAGGTGGTCTCTGCTATTCTTTCAGTCTTAAAATGAAGTGGGGCGATATTTCGGGCTACAAGCTCGACACCGAGCGTGCGCTTCTTTTACCTGTGTCCATTTCCGTTAAATCTAAGGCCATCAGGAGTTAGTTTCGAGTCTCCGAGACTGGAAAAAATCTGCCAAGTTCCCGCAAATAGAGGCAAAGTTGCTCAAAATCAAGCTGCGCGTGAGGCGATCTCGGCTACTTTTTCAGTGTTAAAGTAAAGAGGGGATCTATTTTGGCCTTGAAGGTTGACACCGAGCTTGCGCTCATTTTACCTGTGTCAATTTCACTAAAAACTAAGGCCATCAGGAGTTAGATTAGAGTCCCCGGGACTAGAAAATATCCCCCAAATCGAGCCATAGTTGCTCAAAATCACGATGCGCGTAAGGCGGTCTCGGCTACTCTTTTAGTCTTAAAAAAAAGTCGGGCTATATTTCGGCCTAAAAGCTGAACACCGAGCGTCCGCTCCTTTTACCTCTGTCAATTTCACTGAAATTTAAGGCCATCAGGGTTAAGTTTAGAGTCCTGGGACTGGAAAATATATCACAAGTTCCGGGAAATCGAGCCAAAGTGGCTCAAAATTATGACGGGCGTAAGGCGGTCTTGTCTACTCTTTCAGTCCTTAAATAAAGTGGGCTATATTTGGCCTACAAGCTCGACACCGAGCGTGCGCTCCTTTTAGCTGTGTCGGTTTCACTAAAAACTAAGGCCATCAGGAGTTAGTTTAGAGTCCCCGGGACTGGAAAATATCCCCAAAGTTCCGGGAAATAGAACCAAAGTCGCTCAAAATCACGATGTGCTTAAGGCAGTCTCGGCTAGTCTTTTAGTCCTAAAATGAAGTGGGGCTATATTTCGGCCGAGAAGCTCGATACCGCGCGTTCGCTTCTTTAAGCTGTGTCGATTTTAATGAAAACTAAGGCCATCAGGAGTTAATTTAGAGTTCCGAGAACTGGAAAATATCCCCCAAATTCCGGCAAATGGAGGCAAAAATGCTCAAAATCACAATGAACGTGAGGCAGTCTTGGCTACTCTTTCAGTCTTAAAATAAAGTGGGGCTATATTTTCGGCCTAGAAGCTTGACACCGAGCGTGCGCTCCTTTAACCTTTCCCCATTTCGCTGAAAACTAAGGCCATCAGGAGTTAGTTTTAAGGGTCCACAACTGGAAAATATCCCCCAACTTCCGGCAAATCGAGCCAGAGTTGCTCAAAATCACGATGCGCGTAAGGCGGTCTCGTCTACTCTTTGAGTCTTAAAATAAAGTGGGAATATATTTCGGCCTAGAAGGTTGACACCGAGCGTGCGCTCTTTTTGCCTGTGTCAATTTCACTAAAAACTAAGGCAATCACGAGTTAGATTAGAGTCCCCGGGACTGGAAAATATCCCCCAAGTTTCGTTAAAGGGAGCCAAAGTTGCTCAAAATCACGATGCGCGTAGGGCGGTCTCGGCTACTCTTTCAGTCTTAAAAAAAAGTGGGGCTATATTTCGGTGTAGAAGCTCGACACCGAGCGTGCGCTCCTTTTGCCTGTGTCCATTTCACTGAAAAGTAAGGCCATCACGAGTTAGTTTAGAGTCCCCAGGATATCAAAATGTCCCCCAAGTTTCGGCAAATCGAGCTAAAGTGGCTTAAAATCACGATGCACGTAAGGCGGTCTCGGCTACTCTTTCAGTCTTAAAATGAAGTGGGCTATATTTTTGTCTAGAAGCTTGACACTGGGCGTGCGCTCCTTTTAAGTGTGTCCATTGGACTTAAAACTAAGGGCATCAGAAGTTAGTTTAGAGTTCTCGGAACTCGAAAATATCCCTCAAGTTTTGGCACATCAAGCCAAAGTGGCTCAAAATCACGATGCGCTTAAGGCGGTCTCGTCTCCTCTTTCAGTCGTCAAATGATGTGGTTTACCTGTGGCCATTTCACTGAAAACTAAGGCCATCAGGAGTTAGTTTAGAGTCCCTGCAACTGGAAAATATCCCGTAAGTTTCGGCAAATCTAGCCAAAGTTGCTGAAAATCACCATGCACGAAAGGCGGTCTCGGCTACTCTTTTAATTTAAAGTAAAGAGGGGGTATATTTCGGCCTAAATCCTCAACACTGACCGTGCGCTCCTTTTACCTATGTCCATTTCTTTGAAAAGTAAGGCCATCAAAAATTAGTTTAGTGTCCCCAGTACTGGAAAATATCCCCTAAGTTTCGGCAAAATGAGCCGTGGTGGCTCAAAATGATGATGCGCGTAAGGCGGTTTCGTCTACCCTTTCAGTCTTAAAATGAGGTGGGCCTATATTTTAGCCTAGCAGCTCGACACCGAGCGTGCGCCCCTTTTACCTGTGTCCATTTCACTGAAAGCTAAGGCCATCAGGAGTTAGTTTAGATTCCCCACGACTGAAAAATATCCCCCAAGTTCCGGCAAATCCATTTAAAGTTGCTCAAAAAAACGATGCGCGTAAGGCGGTCTCGGCTACTCTTTCAGTCTTAAAATGAAGTGGGGCTATATTTCGGCCTAGAAGCTCGACACCGAGCGTGCGCTCCTTTTAACTGTGTATCATTCACTGAAAACTAAGGCCATCAGGAGTTAGTTTAGCGTCTCCGGGACTGGAAAATATCCCCCGAGTTTCGGAAAATCGAGCTATAGTGGCTCAAAATCACGATGCTCGTAAGGCGGTCTCGTCTACTTTTTCAGTCTTAAAATGCCGTGGGGCTATATTTCGGCTTACAAGCTCGACACCGAGCGTGCGCTCCTTTTACCTGTGTCCATTTCACTAAAAGCTAAGGCCATCAGGAGTTCCTTTAGAGTCCCCAGGACTAGAAAATATTGCCAAGTTTGGGCAAATCGAGCCATACTGGCTCAAAATCACGATGCGCGTAAGGCGGTTTGATCTACTCTTACTGTCTTAAAATGAAGTGGGGCTATTTTTCAGTCTAGAAGCTCGACACTGAGCGTGCGCTCCTTTTACCTGGGTCCATTTCACTGAAAACTAAGACCTTCAGGAGTTAGCTTAGAGTCCCCGGGTCTGAAAAATATCCCCCAAGTTTCGGCAAATCGAGGAAAAGTTGCTCAAAATCACGATGCGCGTAATGCGGTCTCGGCTACTTTTTCAGCCTTAAAATGAAGTGGGCTATATTTTGGCCTAGAAACTCGACACCGAGCGTGCGCTCCTTTTGCCTCTGTCCATTTCACTTAAAACTAAGGCCATCAGGAGTTAGTTTAGAGTTCCCAGGACGGGAAAATATCTCCCCAAGTTTCGGCAAATCGAGCGAAAGTTGCTCAAAATCACGATGCGCGTAACGGGGACTCGGCTACTCTTACATTCTTAAAATGAAGTGGGGCTATTATTCGGCCTGAAAGCTCGACACCGAGCGTGCGCTCCTTTTACCTGTGTCCATTTCACTAAAAGCTAAGGCCATCAGGAGTTCCTTTAGAGTCCCCAGGACTAGAAAATATTGCCAAGTTTGGGCAAATCGAGCCATACTGGCTCAAAATCACGATGCGCGTAAGGCGGTTTGATCTACTCTTACTGTCTTAAAATGAAGTGGGGCTATTTTTCAGTCTAGAAGCTCGACACTGAGCGTGCGCTCCTTTTACCTGGGTCCATTTCACTGAAAACTAAGACCTTCAGGAGTTAGCTTAGAGTCCCCGGGTCTGAAAAATATCCCCCAAGTTTCGGCAAATCGAGGAAAAGTTGCTCAAAATCACGATGCGCGTAATGCGGTCTCGGCTACTTTTTCAGCCTTAAAATGAAGTGGGCTATATTTTGGCCTAGAAGCTCGACACCGAGCGTGCGCTCCTTTTGCCTCTGTCCATTTCACTTAAAACTAAGGCCATCAGGAGTTAGTTTAGAGTTCCCAGGACGGGAAAATATCTCCCCAAGTTTCGGCAAATCGAGCGAAAGTTGCTCAAAATCACGATGCGCGTAACGGGGACTCGGCTACTCTTACATTCCTAAAATGAAGTGGGGCTATTATTCGGCCTGAAAGCTCGACACCGAGCGTGCGCTCCTTTTACCTGTGTCCATTTTACTGAAATCTAAGGCCATCAGGAGTTAGTTTAGAGTCCCAGGGACTGGAAAAAATCCCCCAAGTTCCGCCGTATCGAGTTAAAGTTGCGCAAAATCACGATGCCCGTAAAGCGGTCTTGGCTACTCTTTTAGTGTTAAAATTAAGTGGGGCTATATTTCGGCCTAAAAGCTCGACACCGAGCGTGCGCTTCTTTTACTTGTGTCAACTTCGCTGAAAACTAAGGCCATCAGGAGTTAGCTTACAGTCGGCGAGACTGGAAAATATCCTGCAAGTTCCGGCGAATCCAGCCAAAGTTGATCAAAATTACGATGGGCGTAAGGTGGTCTCGGCTACTCTTTTAGTCCCAAAGTGAAGTGGCGCTATATTTCGGCCTAGAAGCTCGACACCGATCGTGCGATTCTTTTACCTGTGTCCATTTCACTGAAAACTAAGGCCATCAGGAGTTAGATTAGAGTCCGCGGGACTGGGAAATATCCCCTATGTTCCGGCAAATCGAGCCAAAGTTGCTCAAAATCACGATGCGCGCAACGCGGTCTCAGCTACTCTTTCAGGCTTAAAATGAAGTGGGGCTATATCTCGGCCTAGAAGCTGGAAACCGAGCGTGCGATCGTTTTACCTGTATCCATTTCTCTGCAAACCAAGGCCATCAGGAGTTAATTTAGTGTCCCCGTGACTGCAAAATATCCCCCAAGTTCCGGGAAGTCGAACGGAACTTGGTCAAAATCACGATACGCGCAAGGCGGTCTCAGCTACTCTTTCAGTCTTAAAGTGAAGTGGGCTTATATTTCAGCCCAGAAGCTCGAAAGTGATCGTTCAAAAAGGTTCGCTGTGTCATATTTCTCTGCAAACCAAGGCCATCAGGAGTTAGTTTAGAGTTCCCGGGACTGGAAAATATACCCCAAGTTCGGGGAAATTGGACTGAAGATGGTCAAAATCACGATGCGCGTAAGGCCGTCTCGGCTACTCTTTCAGTTTTAAAGTGAAGTGGGGCTATATCTTGGCCCAGAAGCTTGAAAGTGAGCGTTCAAAAAGTTTTGCTGTGTTCATTTCACTGCAAACCAAGGCCATCAGGAGTTAGTTTGGAGTCCCCGGGACTGGAAAATATACCCCAAGTTCCGGGAAATCGAGCTGAAGTTGGTCAAAATCACGATGCGCGTAAGGTCGTCTCGGCTACTCTTTCAGTTTTAAAGTGAAGTGGGGCTATATCTTGGCCTAGAAGCTGGGTGTTTAAAAGTGGGTGTTTAAAAAGTTTTGCTCTTTCCATTTCACTGCAAACCAAGGCCATTAGGAGTTAGTTTAGTGTCTCCGGGACTGGATAATATCTCCCAAGTTCCGGGATAACAAGGCGAATTGGGTCAAAATCACGATGCGGGTTAGGCGGTCTGGGCTACTCTATCAGTCTTAAACTGAGGTGGGGCTTTATTTCGGCCGAAAAGCTCTAAAGTGAGCGTTTAAAAAGTTTTGCTGTGTCCATTTCACTGCAAACCAAGATAATCAGGAGTTAGTTGAAATTCCCCGGGACTGGAAAATATCCCCCAAGTTCCGGGAATCGAGCCGAAGTTGGTCAAAATCACGATCCTCGAAAGGCGGTCTCGGCTACTCTCTCAGTCTTTAAGTGAAGTGGGGGTACATTTCGGCCCAGAGGCTTGAAAGTAAGCGTTCAAAACGTTGTGCTGTGTCCATTTCACTGCAAACCAAGGCAATCAGGAGTTAGTTTAGAGTCCCCGGAACTAGAAAATATCCCCCAAGTTCCCGGAAATGAAGTCGAAGTTGGTCAAAATCGCGATGCACGTAAGGCGGTCTCGGCTACTCTATCAGTCTTAAAGTGAGGTGGGGCTCTATTTCGGCTTAAAAGCTCTAAAGTGAGGGTTTAAAAAGTTTTGCTGTGTCAATTTCACTGCAAACCAAGGTAATCAGGAGTTAGTTGAAATTCCCCGGGACTGGAAAATTTCCCCCAAGTTCCGGGAAATCGAGCCGAAGTTGATCAAAATCAAAATTACCATACCATTGGGAAGGGGACATTACAACTGAGATCACTCATAAAGCAAAACGACTCGTGAGGCAAATGAAATTTCCAGGCTCCATGAGATGCATGTGCTCTTTTTGACATCGCCTGATCAAAATTTAATTGCCCTCAGAGAAAAGGGGATACATCAGATATCACTTTCAAAGTACTCCCCGAGTTCCCACAAGTTCATTTTTTGGGCTAATCATGGAGGGTTTAACTTGTTAAAATTAGAAGATTAAGGATCCAAATCACTCTGGATATAATTTTGCGTCTACTTAAGGAATTGCCCGTTCATAATTCGTTTTTAATGAAGCGCGAGATACACGCGTGCTTATCTCTCGTTCCGCGCACTCACGCGCTCTCCGCGAGACTACCTCATTGCGCGTCTCGATGGAATTGTGGGAGATACATCCAAGATGGCGGACGAAACAGCAGAAAAGGTTTATTTAATTTATTTGACGTGGCTTCTCTCAAATTGGTAAGTATGGAGATACACACAATGCAGTTTTAAAAAGATATTTAAAGTTTCAGTTGTAGCACAGTTGCTACACGTTTAAGATTTATTCCACAATCTTGACAACAAAGCTTTCTGGGATAAAATCTACAAATCTAAATTTTGCCGGGAATTATGCCGGCGATCAGTGTAATCGATGATCGCTAAAAATCGATAGAAATCTTTGGAATGAATAAATCTTTTAGTAACACCCGTTGGAAATCAACCATTCGTCCATAAGCTTACCTCACAAGAACGTTAGCTTATACTAGGGGTATGGGATAAATTTGGCCTTTGCTCGAATTGCTCGCAATAAAATAATTAGATGAGTGCTCGCTTGCTCGTGCTCGCAAAAGTTTTGCTAGTGCTTGCATGCTCGGATTCCCGTTAAGGTGACGCAAAACAATTTCCAGCACTTTCCAAGACTTAGTTTTTGATCGGTCATTATAAACACTCAGTATAAGTTGGTGCAATAATTATGGCATCAAAAAACTGCCCAATCATTGGTGCATGAATACGTTATCATTTTCGTGACAGGATAGGTTACCACATAGTAACAGTATGTCCTGCTAAAAACACACTTAATTACAGCTTTGAGGGCTTATAATTAAAAAAAGGCATGGTGAAATTACTTCGATAAACAGGGTAAGATGCAACTTTTGGTGCAGTTTAAAAAAAAAACTCTACATGGGGATTAGAGCCACCTTAAAGTTTTCAAAATTTAAGGTGGCTCTCAGATCCCTATGTACAGAATTCTTTGCAAAAGGTGCTCGCAAAGGTAGAACATAATATAGAGACATGAAGACATGATGAATATTACTATATTTATACTTTTTGACCTTCAGGGCTTGTCAGATCTGTATGATCCCAGAGGTCTCCAAATGAAGCTTTATTGCATTAAATCTTTTTCAGCCTGTATTTTCACGAAAGATGTTTACCTTGGTTTTGTTTTAATTTTACTGAAGTGAATTTTTCAATCGTGTAAACACTGAGTAGCAAACCTTGGCAAATGGTGGCAAAATCAAAAGTAAGCCAATCTTGGTTTGTCGACAGTTGAACACCTCATCAGGCATGGTTTAGCTCAGTAACCAACAGTAACAGAGGAAAAGCAGACGTTGTCGCGACATCTTGGCAGCTAGTGTTCACATGTTCAGTGCATAAAGAGGAGAAAAATAGACAAAGATTGCTTTTAATATAAGTAGGTTTCAAGTCAACTGGAAAAAAAAGCTAAATTAACCCAAATTTAGGCAAAGAAATCCCAGACTGCTGTTACCTGTTCATCGTCAAGAGCCATGAGTGTTTCCTTTCTGGTAGAAACTCAGTAACTTAGTAGCAGGGCACAGGCAGGGCACAACTAGAAGAAGACCTACCACAAAGGGAGAGAAGAAAAGCAAATGTTAGAATTTAAAGCGGCCCCGAATAACAAGAAGAACTGGTAAACGTCTACGTAGCCCGGGCGTCATTGCAGATGCCTTTTCGGTTTCTTTGTGGGAAGAGCCGGCTCTGAGCAAGATATCAAAATTTTCTTTGCACTATTCATCTGCAAAGCTTTACATTTATGGAGAATTTGGCTCAACTTCACTTCCTGAAAATTGACAATGACCTGTGTTTGGCATTGGAGTAAAGTCAGAAATTTTATAATTTTCCAGTTTATAAACTTTATTGGGCAAAGACTGTAAATATATATTCCAATTAAAGATAAGAATAATATTATTATAAATAATAGTTTCTGTGCAACATTGCAGCACTTGCTTTCCAAGAAAACCTAAAAACATCTGTTGTATGCAGCCTACTCTAGTTAATTAGTTCCATGTAAACGGTTTCTCTAATAACTGTGATTTAGTTACAAAACCTTGGTGAGCAGTAACCATAGTAAACCTCTCTCATGAAAACACGGCATCAGTCAATCAGAGGGAAATCAGGTTGGACAGTTTGCTGATCATCATTGAAGCTGAAAGGCGAAATGTCTGTCAGACTAAATGCCACATAGCGTACATTTCCTAAGAATTATATAACCAACAAAACCATCCATGTCATGACACTTTTAAGTCTGGTACCTTTTAGCTTCTTCTCATGGTGTGTTAATGTTCACAGCATCGGTTTAGAAAGCTTAAGATTTTCTTTGAGCATCTACCCACTGAAGCTCACTGACACTGACTTACGTGAAGCTAGGTGATGTAATGTTGCATCAAACAAGGTATAATTGCTGTTAGCTGCTGAGATTGGTTGAACCGTGATTGCGCCCATTGACCTGTTTTGGGGGTGTCAGCCAGATTACTTAGTGTAAAACAATGTTTCCCTTAATAAAAGAGAGAATTAATCCAGCTAGTGGGAAATTTGCAAACTTCAAGTTTTTTTTTTCTTTTTTTTGCAAAGTGCTCACTGCTTACCATCTGTATTTTCTTAAGTGCTCACTGCTTGCAAGACAAATTTGATCACTGCTAGTGTGCTTGCAAAAATAAACCCACTGCTTGCATGCTTACAAAGACCATTTGATACCCCTGATACTTGTTCAGATTTCTTATATCAGCTTAAGCTTGAGCTGAATACAGCAGTTTTCTTACATTGGGCCATTCCATTTTTTATCTGCACCCTGTACCCCCCACCCCCCATTGAGGTACCAGGAAATCTGGGGGGAATGGGGGGCGGGGGTGGTCTTTAAAGGCCATTTCTGAGGAGGAAATTGTGTTGATTCCTGTGATTTTTTATAAACTCTGAAAGGGGAAGTGTGCCAGCACTTTGATCTTTCTTTCTCTTTCTCTGTGGATTGAAAAGTTTACTTATCTGAGGGGGTAAAAGTCAAGGTACTTCAATAGATGGGTAGGGGAGGGGATATTTAATGGAATGGCCCATGCTGAATTTAGAAGCTGATTGATTACATCTTAAAAACAAGGGCTCATTCTCCTTTGTGTCCAAGGCCAGGAGAGATCTGGTTATCAGTAAGGGTTTAGATTTTGCAATTGAAATCTGTGACATCAGTGTTGCCAGTTGGTGATCAGTGGTTTAATGAGCTGTGTTATACAGTAATCAAGAAATTATAGGACAAACCTAAAAATTTGCTTAAATATGAGTAATTTTGTGGCATTGTTTGTATCAGTTGTTTTGTAGGGCCTCAAGAATTTCCACTTCCTGATACATTCATAAATCCTTCATTTCAAGTTGCACATTATTTATGGTGAGTCAGATCTCATCATTGACTTCTGTTGTTAGTTAAACTTCATTTACTTAGCAACTTTGATTTGAGCAGTTAATGTTATTGTTGTAGTAACTTGAAGAAATAATCACTTAAGTAGCTAGCTCCCTTAATATACTTGTAGTCATATCCTCAAGGAAAATATGTTAGTCACCTGGCCATCAATTTTTTTTTGTATTTTATCAAGTGCAATCGATTTACTCATGATGTATGTATTTTCAGGGAAGGGAAAACAGCTCAAATAATTGAAGAACTCGATAAGGTGCACAAACCCTCATACATTTTGGCAACTCCAGATCATACATTATATATATCAAGGTAAGGTTACACTGGCATGGTGTGGCAGAAAAGTTAACAAGACTTAATCTTTGAAAACATGATAACTGTGGTAATACAGTCCTCAAACTTGTTCCCTGCTGTTCCCTAAAAATTAGAACCGTTTCAGTACTTGACTAACATCTTTGAATTTCATTTCTTTCTTATAATTGGGATTCAATGACAGCTTTTTACTTGATCAGGTAAGAAAATTTTCCTATCACTAATAATTTCATTTTCCTGAGACTAGCGACCACTCAGTGCTCTCTATTCAGTTGAAAATAATTTGTCATAGGCCAGCATCATATCCAGTGTGCTGTGTCACTGAAGCTGTTTGGGTGCATTGCAGGCCTATGCTAACTTCTTAACAGTATATATTAAACAGTAGCAAGTCCATTGGGCATAGAAGTATGTTCTGGTGTTTGTCTGTGGACATTATCTGTTTTGAGAAGTGAACTCAACAGTTTTCTGATCATGAAAGCATAGCTTGAGGAAAACTGTGAGCTTTGAGGAACAGATTATCTCCAAGGACAAATTTTGGAGCTTATTTTTGCACCAAAATGGAGGCAGTTGTGTTTATTATCCTTCAAATATTTTTTGCAGCAGGTGCAGTTGTGAAAATTGGGGAATATCACTTGGATATTCCCTATTTTTAGCTGCCCAGGGCATATTCAGTTACACGAGTTAATTAGACCAGTCATGCACAAGTGAAAATGTTTGATGGATTATGATAAGACTATCGCCATCACATGAAACAGTTACTGTTGATTATGATGAAAATAAAATCAACTTCTGAGACTGACAGTGTACATCAAATATTTGCCAGGTCTTGTATGTGACAGATACCAGAGTAAAAGGAAGCCCAGCTGTGACATTTACACAGGGTCATGGACTTGATGGGCCATGGGGAATGGTTGCTGGTAAGAAACAATGTGTACGTAACTCATTGGATGTGATGATTACTGTGGCTTGTCTCCAGCCTGCTTTTCTATGCCAAGATGTAAAGGATCGATTGAAAAACAGTTTTCCCATGTACAAGACTTACCCAAATTGTTAGTTAAAAAATTATCAGTTGTGACATATTTAATATTTAAGATAAATTGAAGTGGTTCAATATATTTTTTAGACGTCAAATACCTGTATGTGGCAAGTTTTACTACAGATCAGATCCACAAGTATGACTTAGAAACAAAAAGGTAAAATATGGAATTTATGACTGAAGTCTCAATTGAGTTGCAATTCTATTTAGCAATTGAAATGACAAAATCCTATTCTCTTCTATTCTATAATTTATAGAATAGAAGAGAGTAGGATTTTGCTCTTATTTGTAAAGACAAACAATAATAAGGGGCTATTACAGTACTGTAGGCAATGTTCCTTTAGCACAATTTTGTTTCTACACAAATTGTACTTAAGTCTAGCAAGACTGTGCAATGTCTCCACATGCAACTTGCATGTCTTGCAATGGCAAAACAAAGTTTACATCCAATTTTTATTAATTTTAAAGTAGTATGGTAATGATCAAAGTCTTTGTAATGCCAAATGTTTTGTAAATATAGTTATTAAATTGTATTATAAGATTGAACCTGTTCAAAGTCCCTTTCTTCGTGGTTACGAATTATTGAAAAGGAAGACTGCTCCTGATAGGCTTGCTGTTGGTTTCTATACTAACCTTTTGATATCATATTACAGCTGAACCTCCCGTAGGGAATCACCCAAAATGTCAAGCCACAAGAGCTTAAACCATATTGGATCAAAATTTTGCCTCATTGGCATGTGGTAATAAGACATTTAAGGTGGCTCAAAACAGTTTCCAGCACTTAGATTTTGAGAGGTTGCTGTAACCACTGTTTATCACTTGATGTTGCAATCATGGTATTAAAAAACTGCACAATTATTGGTGAACACATTTGTATTATTTTTGTGGCACAATAGATTACCATAGCAACAGTATGACCTGCTAAAAACACCCTTAATTACAGCTTTAGAAGCTTATAATTAAAAAATGGCAAGGTGAAATATTTTTGTATTATCAAATTTTAACAACCACGATAAGACGTAACTTTTGGGAAAGTCTTAAAATACATAACATAAATAAACTAGTAGTAATCAGAGATTATGAGAGTGCGTTTGATGCTCTCACTTAAATATATATATATATATATATAAAGTTAAGATGCTTCGAGCCAACAGGGATGCCACGCGCCAGAAGGATCCAAAAGGATTCGTAGTCCAAACCTCGAGTAATGAAATTTGTAGGCAATTGTGGAAAACGAGGACGGACAACTTCGAGCGAAAAAAAAAAATATATATACAGTAAAAAATCTAAGAAATCTAAAAAAAAAGTTTAAAAATTTAATAAAAATAAACGTTTCGGTCAAAGACCTTCATCAGTTGCAGTGCACTGCAACTGATGAAGGTCTTTGACCGAAACGTTTATTTTTATTAAATTTTTAAACTTTTTTTTTAGATTTCTTAGATTTTTTACTGTATATATATTTTTTTTTCGCTCGAAGTTGTCCGTCCTCGTTTTCCACAATTGCCTATATATATATATACCGTAAATATGAGTAATAACGAAGAGGCAAGATTTGCTGTTACTCCGAGTTTCGTGCTTACGCACTCATCAGACAGTATTTATTAAATACTGTCTGATGAGTGCGTAAGCACGAAACTCGGAGTAACAGCAAATCTTGCCTCTTCGTTATTACTCATATACTCAGCTCTACACTATATGTGTATTGAGCACTATTTTAATGGGATCTGCTACTTCCTCATATGGTTATATACCGTAAATAAATGATTTCACTAGCTGACTTTCAACCTTTGTCTATTGCTAAAATCAACATTTTTCAGAAGCAACCGAGGTTTTACAGACAGATATGCATAGTGTCAAAGTCCATGCTAGTGAAGAGGTCACGATTTGTTGATACGTTGCGTGACGCCGCCAGTTTCTGTAGACTCGCAAGTTTCATAGAATATTTAAATTACCTACATTATTCTACGCTAGCATTCACAATCGCGTGCTTGTTTCGCGTGTTCGTTTATCGTAAACAAACTCCGTGCGACTAATTCGAGTATTTCCCCAGATGAATAAAGTAGTCTTATGGATCTTGCCTTCAGAGTACTTTTCCACCGATTCCAAACAATAAAATTTCGACCTGATAAAGACTGTGCTATCCGTCGCGACTGGAACTAATCAACAAATGCAATCAAAATGTAGCTGTTCCCACGGTTATCATCCCAAAGCCAAGTCGTGTTAATAAACAAGGACAATTCCCTCAGATTTCTATAAATGCTACCGTCAAAGCGTTTAAATTCGCCAAAATCTAACACTGAAAGCACATAATAGCGAAGCGTACGGCGACTGAATGGAAAGAAGTCAAAGAAAGATCCATCGGAAAGACGAGCTCACGTGGCCTGCTCACATACTCACATGTTCGCCACATGTCTTATCACATGTCTTAGCATTAAACGGTACCAGTTTACTGGCCGTGACATGCCCCTGCAAAAATCAAGCGGGGTGGCCATTTTGGTGTCCTTACAGGAATGTGGTTTTTTTCGGCCCATAACCGTGCGCAGGGCAACCAACTCTGGAAAGCCACAGGTCAAAGTTAGGTTGCGTTCCACTTCGTCGAACGCAATAAATAAATTAACTTTGTTTAACGAGGCTAACACACAACAGTCTTATGACTGACAAACCCGTGGCCCTCGAATTCCCGATCGAATTGGAATTTAGAAATGTTGATTTTTTTTTTTAATTCTTTACATAGAGTTCAGAGCCACCTTAAATTTTCAAAACTTTAAGATGGCTCTGAATCTTGTATACAGATTTTTTTAAAAGTTTGCCAAAAGTTGCGTCTTATCATGCTTATTTCATGTAAAAGTTGATAACAAAAAAATTTCACCGTGCTGTTTTTGAATTTTAAGCCCCTAAAGCTGTAATTAAGGGTGTATTTAGTGGGTCATACTGTTGCTATGGGAACTTATTGTGTCACGAAAATGACAACAACGTGTTCACCAATGATTGGGCAGTTTTTTGATACCATGGTTGTAGCATCAAGTGATAAAGAGTGGTCAAAATGATCCATCAAAATCTACATTATACAATTTTCTCTCAATTATCTGTCAAGTGGTCGCTTTTGGGAGGACGAAAACAAAAGAAAATTTCAAACTTTTGGCTCTAAAAATGGTCGCGGTCGCTTATAAGAGCTGGTCGCTTACAAGAGGTTCCAAATGTAGTGATTTGACTTGGAGACTTTCGGGATTTTGGAAAACTGGTCGCTAAGGAGAGGTGGTCGCTTACGAGAGGTGGTCGCAATCTATTGCCTTTAGATGGTGGCATTCTGGATTATGGAAATCTTGCTCTTTTTATACTGAGTTTAACAGTACACAAGAAAGCTAGCACTAGGTTTTAAGGAATGTTTTGTGTCATGTGTTTGCAGGTTTGTAGGTGCCTTTGGTAATGAGAGTAATCTTGATTGTCCTGAGGGTATGGCTATTGGACCTAACGACACACTTTATGTGGCAAGCTTCCTGAATGATAAAGTTGTAAAATTCTCGATCCCCGAAGGAGAGTTTCTTGGAGTGGTGAGTATTGACTGCAAAAAACAAGTCACGGTGGCATTTGAAATTAAACAGAATGTAATATATAGACTTAGCCAAGCCTGATTGCAATAATCAACCATAAAGGAAAAACAGGATTTGTTTTTCTAGGATCAGAACGAAACGTAACGCAATGCAACGCAGCGCAGCGCAACGCGATGCAACGCAATGAGCGCAGCAAAAGACAACTCACGGTGGCATTTGAAATGAATATATAGATTAAGCAGCGCAACGCAACGTAACGCAGCCGAACGGCCGCAGACAAGGAAGCTTCGTACATACTGAGCTGAGCTGTAATATTGTTTTTTATTGCTGTTCAAAATGCATTGTATGAGAATCAAAAATTATGTAATTTCGAGTTTATCACGTTGTACGAACACCCAGCCTGTGGCTCAATTCGAACTTTTTATCAGTGTTATTTTGTTTTGTGGTTGGAATTACAGGCAGCCCTAAAAGCCGCTGAGAGGCAAATATAAGTTCTGGGAGATGCAAGACGGATACAGGAGGAAGAAATCCTCATCTTTAATTAAGCCTATGTCGTATGAAAGTAGAATAAAGTCCCTTGTTCCCTTCAACGAAGCCATTGTTCCAAACACACATAGAGGCTACACACGCGAAATCTTAATCCGTTTAGTTTTGCGGAGAAAACGGCGTTGTCAGCCTAGTCCCTCACGGCCAAAGTAGCCGCAGTAGAGGCTCACCGTAGCGTATCTTGAAGTCCTTGTTCTAAACTGTTAGCGTGAGAGCCATCACAACGTTCTCTAACGTTTGAACTCTGCCCATGTGTAAAGTTGCCTAGATTTGAACATTTCCTGGGGAATTCCTGTGTTTCGCGTCCAAAATTCTTGGTATGGTTTGATAGCCAGCTCTTACAGTTTAACTGAACGCGTTACATCACTTACATGTAGACGCGAGACACTTCTAAAGGTATACGGTAAACTTAAATAGAGATGACAGCATGTTGGGGGACAATGCTTCTGTCTACGTTTTGCTTCTAGCGGTCTACAGTGCGCTCATGGTGGTAGTAAAATCATCCTGTCTTGACTGGAATTAAATATATTTTACAACCATATTCTGGACATTTTGCAGGTTGCTGATAAAACCCATGGCCTAAAGGGGTATGGAAACGTTTCTATGATAATTATATGTATGTCAATCAAACGCAGGAGACATGATGTTTAATCACATAACTGAAATAAATTATACGAAGAGTCTCGATCAAAATTACAACTAGAGAGAATAGAGGCAAGAGTGAGTTGTACAAGCACAAAACCCTCTCTGGCCATAAAAGACATAAAGACACACCTCAGGGGGAGGTTTCCTTGGGACGTTTCCTCTTTATGGGAGGTCCCCCTTAGGCTAGGTTTCGATTGTAGTGTGTGTGCGCGACTATAAGGTAATAATTTGTGATTTTCAGGCCCGAGGATGTCGCATTCCTTAAAGATGGCACCCTCCTTATCTGCAGCCATTACACAGATGTTGTGCTGAAATTCAACTCTTCTTCCGGTCAGTGAACTGAGTACATCTGCAGTAATGTGGTGTACATATAATTTTTTGTGGGCTTATTCATTATAAATGCGTAAGGCCCGCTAAGTCTGGGCAAATCTTGTGTACATGTATACGGGATGACACGTAACGGACCTCCCGAAGCATATTTTGTCCTATAGTTAGATTGGGTACCAGTAATTTCGAGTGATCCTTCGCCGGGTCCTTCGATGGCGGCCATTGCCAGCCTTCTGCAGGCTTTGTTGGGCGCTTTATTTCCTATCGTATTGTCTGCGCCCTTATTTTGTTTTAAGTAATTCTTGTACAACTTACAGTTGCGAGTTTAGTTGCAGTTTTCAAGGTAAGTTATTTCCGATTTCTCAATCGTTCAGTGCCACACTGACAACTACTTTTGGCATGGAGAAAATATTGATTATATCGGGTTGTAAGGAAACGCTGGGTAGTTAAAACAGCAGGCTCAAGTACGTTCCTAGCGCGAACCGACAAGTCACGCGACAGTATTACCAAACTAATTTATTATTGTATTTAATTTAATAATTTATTATTGTATTGTATTTATCATTCTTGTAGTTGCTTACTCGAAGACTAGAATACGGCAACCCAATGGATCGCATGGAATAACACTAGCCATAAGCCCACAAGTACGCATTGCGGACCGTTTATTCTTCTTGGATGGCAAAATAGCATAGCTTAAATTTTCACTTTCATTAAAACTGAACAGGCTCTCGTGTTGCTAGGTATTGTGATGAAACCTGGGAGGGAACGATGATTAAAGGAAAAGGTCACTTCAAAAAACGTTTCATTTTTTGTCAACGCTAATAAAAACCTCGCACCAAGTTTAGCCACTCACCGAAGTTTCCGCCTCTAAAGTGCAGGTTTACCTTCTGAAATTCGTCTCCAAAGAGAGCGCAAGATTCGACATCGTTGCCGCCATTTTGAACAGTACTCAGCAGCCAGGCCGCATTTTCGTGATGTCATTCCGTCCAAGAGATTTTGTTCAAATAGCTTCCGGCAAGCCTTTTAATTATTTCTCTGAGTCATGGCTGCTGTTGAGCCGTATTATTTTGAGCCAAACTTGCTCCAAACTCCGAAAATGATAGCAGTGAGGATAGTGAAGTGGATAATTGCTTGGAGAAATACATTTTGCTGACCTTGTGAAGGATATAAAGTCAGTTGCAGGTTTTTCTCCTTGCGAGTCGAACGGAATGATGTTACATATACACGGCCTGGCTACCAAGTACAGTTCAAAATGGCGGGCTCCGAAGTCGCTTCTTTCAAAACGAATTTCCTCAGGATAGCAACCACTTCAGATGCTGAAAGTTCAATGAGTGGAGAAGCTGAATGTTTTGTTCTAGGCGAAGACAAAAAAAGTAAGCTTTTTGGGAGCAAAACTCGATTTCTTTTTTGTGCATTTCTAACGCCTTTTTTCTTCGTTTAGGCGAAAACCTTGGCGTATTTGCTAGAGTGGAAAAACCGGTCGGCTTGACTGTGGGTTCTGATGGGTGAGTGAATTTTCCCTCTACCTTCCCCTCTCCCCCCCCCCCCCTGCCCCTCCCTCACGTTTTGCCTTCTCTTTTATCTCCTCCCCCCGTTCAGGCTCTTCTTTACCCTTCTTCGCCCCCAACCTCGTTCCCAGGGCCTCATATCCTGCCCTTCCGGAGCGAGAACCTGGAGAACAAGGTTGATTTATCCTAAAGGTTCAAAGCGTTTTACATCGATCTTATGTGCAGCACCTGATTTTAAACACTTGGGTGATGTTTTGGGAGTGGTTAGTCTATTATTACTTAACGCACTTTCTGTTCTCAATTACAGAAACGTCTATGTTACAAGCTACGTTTCGAATAGCATTCTTCGATTTAATGGACGCACAGGTATTGAAATGTAAAAGTATAGGTGTAAACTCCTACAGAATTCTTGAATCTAATTTCAAAACCCCGCTGCTACAGTAGGAGGCGGCAATGGGTTCCGTTAACATTTCTAGGCAGTACCGTGGGCACAAAGTAACGGAACTTCGTGCCGTCTAGTACAGTCTTTAAGATTTTATTAGCGGCCATTGGAAAACAAACTGTACAGTTGCGCATGCGCGCCTTAAACGAGATCAACAACGCAGGGCTATGAACCCCTTGGAAAAATGTGAAATGAAAAAAGAGTTCTGATATTGACACGATTTACTTGAGACCCAAGCTGATATACTCGAAGCAGCTCTAAAGCGGTCACGTGGATAAGGTCGCTGCTATTTGTCAGTCTTTTTGCTGATTCTTTTCACGGCTAAATCCTCTAACAATGAAACTACTTGAACTCGGCCACGTAGAAGAAAACTAACCAATTAATCCGAACTTAAACTGAGAACAATGGAGTGCTGTCTTTTTCGGGAGCACAAGTAAGGGTTCGTTTTACATGAATACGTGAATACAATCGACTCCTCTGTGTCATATACACTTCTACACATTCAATCCTTGACCGCGAATTTTCACTAGAAAATTCTAATTTGAAAACTCGTCTCGCGATAGACTATGAGTAGTCGTACCACTTTCGCTTTAATAGTCCGTTGTGCGTGGCGCGAAATTACATCGCGAGAAAAAAAAGGCCGCGCGAACTCCTCGGGGTGGGACGCGCGCGAAAGGAAGGTCCTTCCTTTCGCTCGCGTCTCGCCCTCAGGATTTCACACGGCCATTATTTCCTCGTTGTTTTATTTACGGTCTCGCTCGACGGACTAAGTGAAAGAGGGACTACTCGTAGTCAAGTCTCGCGACAACTAAACCTAAACCTAAAAATTTAGGATCGAAACAAACCAATCAACAAGTGGCAACGTTTCCTGAGAGGTCCGCAACAAGTCACACTTTTGTTGGGTATCCAATTTTGTAATAGAACTATGTTGTTTGTATTATTAAATGTTATTGGTTTACTTAAGAAAATGATCGCTATTCTTTGTTCTCAAGTAAAGTTTTGATTGGTTAACTCTTTTCCAAGTGGCCCGGTTCGAGTAGTCGCACCGTAAGACGGATAGTGGGTACTGCTCTCAACATGTCCCTCGAGGGGGCACTTGAAAACTCAGGCTCAACTGATCAAGCAACAACTTTGAAGGTACGACTTTTCCATCGGAATGTTTTGGTTGTTTCAGGTAATTTCATCGACGTTTATGCTGCGGGTGGTGGCCTCGAGGGACCTTCCAGCGTGAGGTAGGCCGTGCTGCTTTAGATCAAGTTTTTGAATTGCGCTCGCTTTACGTGCCTGTCACCCATTTTGCTTGAACCAAAGTAAGAGCAATCCCCGAATTGAAATGTGCAAAAAGATATGACGACTAGACAATCAAATTCCCCGGTCGAATTTTCTATGATAAACGTTTACTTTTTCTTTGTAAGCAGTGGTTCCTACTGAACCAACAAAGCTGCCGAAATGTTGAGCCTCTCTCTTGAGCCTCTCTGAAAGAATTTTTTGTCTTCTACAGTTTTGCTGATCTTCGAACACTTTACGCAGCCAGTTACGACAGCGATAGAATTGTTTTATACAACAGTACGACGGGACTCTCTTACACTTTTCCTGGGAAACGAAACGAACATCCCGGAGATGGTATGAATATGACATTTTTTAATTCATTTATTTTTCGTCGAAGATGCAGACATCGCTGATAAGGAGCGCTATTTTTTCCTCCATACGAGACAACGGGAAGCCACCGCACCCACGATGGGGGTGGTGTTGATCCCTTGTGAACAAAGAAATAGGGGACTTTAGCCGTTCTTGAACAAGTGATCTTAGTTCGGAATGTTCCCCACTGTCGTGGCTGTCGTTTTCGATTTTTTGATTTGTTTTTATCAAAATCTGATGATTTACTTATGGTTTCTTTATCTCCTCCCAGGATCTTTCCGGAATGTTACACTCGACAGATAACACAGATTAAGTTGGAGTTCCACTGAAATTACAGATTTCCAAACAACATTCATTGCATGTAACTGGAATCGCAAACTGCCATATTTTTGAATTTTCACATTTTCTTGTGGGTATATGTTCATTCTATGCACGAGGGATATATATATATATACATATATATATATATATTATTAACATTACATTAACTTACATTAACTTATTTGACTGGATATTAATGTAAAAACAAAAAGAATATAAATCTCTACCAAAGTTGAGATCAGCAGTTTGTCATTGCAATGTCGACATGGCACAAACGCTGTGTAGTCTTGGTTGTAGACAACTCATTTAAATATAGCTTTTGATTAGCGTTTCTATGAATCCAGCTACTGGTAACTAATCGCTTGCTCTACGAAGCCGTCATAGTCTCACTGGCTTTTGTCGCGGATCTAGTCTGTTCACAGATCCTCTCATTATTTTATCTTGAGTTCGTCGATTGCATTTAGTAAAATTGTTATCCACGGGGAATTTTAAAAAAGCCCGAATGCAACGGGGTGGCCCTTGGGAAGGACAAAATATTGCGGATCCAGACCGGCCTGCCTTGCTTGCCCAACATAACTACGATAGATTCCCCCAAAAGGAGACGAAGGTCGAGACCGCGGTGTGGGGTCGGGACGAGTTTTTGCGCGCGTGCTCAGCACTCGTTGGATCTTAAGAGAAAAGGTTACTAGACTGCAAGCCTAATACATTGCATTTAAAATACAGCCAATCAACACAGGAAAGCCGTTGTATTACTCCACGGTATGGCACCCAGCTTTTCCATTGTGCGCTGCGCGCCGGTCCCATCACCGTATTTTCTACGGTATGGTATAAAATAGTAATGCAACGCTTTCTCGTGGTATTCCAAGGAATGTCACACTTGTTACTTACCTGGTTAACACACTCGCCTAAAGGATTGTGTGTACACTGAGGAACTACAAGTGACTCGTCGGATATTCCATGAAATACGACTCAAAAGCTTTGCATAACTAATATAGATAACATAAAAGACGGAAAAGTGTGAGACTATTTTTTATTCGTTTTACACATTTGAAAAATAACTAAATAACTAAATAAATATGCCATCATGACATAATGAGGTGCTTTTCTAGATTTCCTGTCGCAGTTTTCAACTGCTCGATACCACGTCATTCTTGGAATTTTGATATCCTACACGGGCGACCGATATTCTTAACGGGTTGGATTAGTAGACGTAACTAAAACAGGCCTTACAGTGATTTTCGAGGTGTCCAAAGAAATTGCATTTCTAACGTTCTCGATAATGATTGGTTCCAAAAATGTCCGACGTGCAACGGACTGTAACCAATCAGGAAATGCTTTTTTTTTTTCAACCAATCAGAAGCAGAATCAAATTCAGTTCTGCTGAAAGCTCTCCCGCGCTTGGCACCGGTTGGCTGTTTTCCCGCGCGCTGCACTAATGGCTCTTTTCTCGCGCTTGGCACCCGTTGGAAGCTTTTTCTTTGAGGTCTGATTGGTTCATCGTGTTTTTCCCGTGTTGTTGTGATTATCCAAATATGTTCTGTTGGGTTTTGGTTTTACCACAGTCGAGAGAAAATTAAACCACCCCAAACATTACAACAGCCTATGGTCAAGTTCGATATCACCTTCATTTTTGTTTGGAGTAGTTCTGAGAGGACAACTTTAAAAGTATTGTGAGCGTTAGCTTTTTCTAGGGAGGCCCCTTCTATTATACGCCCTCAAAACGTTTCTAAGTATTCGTTTTTTCGTGTTTGAAATTTTAACATGTTAACGGATACCGTAGCGCATCGTGAAAGGTTGGCAGAACTTCCCTCGATGTTTTTGGGCAAATCAGCTTTTAGTTGGGATAAGTATTTTACCTCAACTTCATTCTACATTTTAAATATATGGGCAAGTACATCAACTGATGAAAATTGCAAGGTCGTAATCAAATGAAGCTTGGTGATATAGACATTCTTAATCTGATTCCTGGCGCCTCGATCGTCTGAACTTCGTTGTAAATATCGAAGTAGTCCCCGTGGTCCTGAGGAAGGTCACTATTATCATTGTAGCACCTCTAGCATGATGGGCCGGCCATCGTTAAGGATCGTCTGAGTGGCCCTGTTCTACAAGCTCCTTGGGGTCGGACTGGATCTCCGCACGAACTGGTGCCGGCATGGGTCCCGGCACATCTGGGTTATTCTGAGCCACTTGTTTGTACGTATGTGCGGCGGCTAAAAGGAAAAAAAAATAAAACAATTAAAACTAATTGAATTCCCCTCAGCAGAGATTATAGCTGATAATCTACTGTTATTTGAACATTCTACCGCCCAGACCATTATTATACATTACACTCAGAGTGCAATCTGGGTACGAGTTCTTTTACTACACACAGAGTGGGATCTGGGCTTCAAACAAATTAAAAATACCAGGGCCGGGTTGTATGAAAGTCGGTTAACGCTAACCCAGGATTAAAATTTAACCGAAGCATAAATTTTTCTTGAATAAATTATATTCTACTTCTTATGTTTTGTGTATTTTGAGATAAATCACGCTCAACACTGGAAGACAAACAATATTTAAACAGAAAACCTCACCGAAAATTGCAAAACTGCAATCAAAATTCTCGCTAATCCTGGGTTAGCATAATCAGGCTTTGAACAACCCGGCTCTGATTTGTAGTGGATCCATAACCTAGTATCTTTCAGTTATTAACAGTTGAAGAAAATGGATGAAGTATTAATGGCAGGTGATTGGTGATCACGTTTCTGGGAAGACTTTTCCCAAAAAGTTTACCGAAGCATTATCAGGAAAATTCGGCCAATAGTTTCGCATTTTGAAGGATATAAGAAATAGGCGACTGAAAGTACTTACTGATCAGGTTTTCTTTGATAGAAACAGTTAAAACCAGTAGCGTGCAACATAAGCTTTGCAGTTAAATATTTATGACAATCATGGAAACAACGCGATCACAAACCACGAAAGCTCCATATGACGTGATTATACTTCAAAATATACGTACTTCGCTTTGAACAACAACTTAAAATAACTACGTACTCAATTCGATCACGAAAACACGAAAACCGATCAACATGGAAAATTTCCTTAACTACAAATATGAGAAATGCAAGAAAACAGTAATGGAAGCGGGATCAAAACAGACGAGGGTAAAAATTATCAAAGAACGAACTTCAACTGGAGAAAGAGTTATTATCTACTACTAAATCTTTGGATTAAGTAACCACTGAAAGGTAAATATTCGATCGATGGAGAAAAAAACTCACGAAGCGCGCTTGCACGGAATAAAAACGAGTCAGAAATTTGTATTAATAAAAGCTAAGTAATCTATGGCGACTTGGTAATTGAGTGGTAGAACTGTCCTTTAAACTCAGCATGTTGTAACATCAACAAGGTGTCGCATTTTGCAGTTTCAAAATTAATGATTGGAAGTACTTTGCCGAGACGTTTTCTATGAATGGTGAATGCACTGTAAGAAAAAAAGAAATGCCGAAATCAGACGTGGGAACCTGAGAACTTATTGAACATTCAAAACAACCGTGCTTGATAGCGTAGTAATAAATCACTCGGCGGGCTGATACACGATTTATTGACCTTAAAGTCCAGGGAAGGGTAACAGGTGAAATATAGTGATTATCAATACTTAGTCGATTTAGCCGCACGCAAGGAGACAATTAACGAATCATGCATGACTGACTGAGCAAGAAAATTTTAATTTTGGTTCCACACAGCGTGGAGCGGCGCTTATTATGCCACTCGACTGTTTGGCGCGGGATATGGTCTCGTGAAACGCTGACGTTGACTGCAATCTGTTAACCTTAGTTAATATTTATTTTGGTGAAAACTTAAAACGAATCGACGTTCATTTTATCATAAGTTGATAAGAGATCTCCTTTGCACTCGAATGATATAGAAACACTTAACGTTGAATAAACCGTGTATAATATAAAAAATAAAACGGACGTCACTATGTATAATAAGGAAAAAGATTTCGTGTTTCTCGTCTTACCACGCATCTCATGGACACGGGTTTTATGGCTGTTAATGACAAATGTTTGCTTCTTTTCCAACACTCACCACGCAATAAAATCTTTGCGAAAACTTTTCCACGTCGCAAAACACAGAGTTTTTGAACACTCAGGGACTGGCGTTTACTGCTTTCTTTAAACGGATTTTTGGATGCCAGAATCAGAAAATAAGAAGGAAAAAAAAAAAAAAAAAACAGGTAAGGGGCCATCACGGATCTTGTTGAATGGTTGATGGCCTCTCTGAATATCGAATTTGAGGGGGTGGAAAAAATATATTTGAGGAGGAAGGAAAAATGTTTTTCGCGACCCAGAGTTGAAAACGAACCGGCATAAAAACGACCGTTTTTAAAGGACAAAGAAAAACTGAATTTTAGGCCCGGCAGAATTTAACTTTTTTCATGAAAAATGCAGCAGAGCTGTAAAGAGACATCGAATCTGGGCGTATATAAATTAACTTCATTTTAATACAAAACAGAAATAAAGTGCTTACTAAATGGCACATTTGCTGGTTTGACAATGGATTTAAGAACGTTTATTCCGGCTAAAATAGCAAACACTATATCATCTTGGGAAACCAGCCGCCCAGAAAACCATACACTACAATCTTCAATTCAAAATGACCGACCGGAACGTTTTGCGGAAAAGTGATCGATCTTCTCGTCATTGCGCGGAACTATCGTGGTTTTAAAACCACTGAAATTATAAATTACTCTAATTTTTCAACAGCTCGATAAGCTTTTTTTTTTCTTTTGGCAGCATTTTACACATGACAACGAACTCCTTCCATTAATCTATAAAATAATTCAATTTTGTCTCTTCCTGAGCCCTTCTGCCGGCAAAGATTAGCACGGGAAAAAAAAAGAACAGTTCTTTCGTAAATTTCGTAACAATCTTCCCCCTCTGATCCATCTTTAGTCCTCTATGGATCACTGTAATTCCTTTGGTGATTATCTATCTTAGCGCACTAAGATTTTAAGGCTTCGTACGAGATGAACGAGACTTGTCTCCTTGCAAGAAATGATATAATTAATGAATATCGCGCGGTAGTCTCGCCGCTCTTTATCAGTAACCCAAAGCCATGAATACAGGACGAGGAAATGGCCGACAATTTGAGCTAAAAATAATTTTCCTTTATATCTAAAAAAGTGCAACTCCAAACTTACAAGATTTTCTTCTTGATGTTCGCATGGAGGATGACCTAGCCGAAGAAGACGAGCGACTAAAAGAACGCCTGGATATAGAGCTGATCCGAGTGATGGCGGAACGAAACATCCCTTCCTCCGAAGGCTTGAAGCAAGAGAAGACCTTGCCCAGCGAGGATGCGTAGCCATCGCGGTATTTTCTCATAGTCCATAGACAGACGCAGTGATTTATAAGAGGATCCAACGTGGTCAGCACCAGCACCACTTGGTCGAAGTACTTGTTATGCCAGTTATAAGCGTATAGGATAACGATTCGCATCTGAAATTTAACAATAAAAAGATTATTTAAGAACGTCTGCCAGTTATGTCCGTGTTACGTTCGTAGAACCCGTTCGGGGATGGGACTTGAAATCGCGCCATGTTGAAAGTGGAGGAAAATATGGCAAGAAATAAAAGGGTTATTAAATAAACCGTTCGCGCTGGTCTTGAAACTGCGCCATGTTGAAAGTGAAGGAAAAACATGGTAAGAAACACTGATGTAATCCTGATGGTGTAATTTGTGTACAATGTCATTTCTGAAAGTACACAGAAGCGATTTGATCTGTTCTAACACACCTTATAGCTTATTTATATACGTGTGGTTAGAAAAGGGTTGGCTCTAACGGAGTGAAGCTTTGTGAGAATTATTTTATCCTTCAATCCCCACGTACGTTTTACTGGAGCCCTTCAGTTACGATGCCTTTTCTGTATTGTCTTACGCTGAATTCAAAGTGGTTACAGTAACTCTACGAGCTATAAAATGAGACTCTGCTGGTCATACCGACACTTCAAAGAGCAAAATCTTGTTCATGGAGATCGTGACATTTTTTATTGGGGAGAATTTTTTGATCTTCATCCTAAATCCAAAAAACAAGTCTTGCGTTGAACTTTTGAAAATGCAGGTTTTCTGCCCACACAATTTATTCTGCTATATGCCCGTGTCCCTGGTTTTCAGGAGTACGTAACCCTCTCTATTTACCTTATGCGTCCCATGTCACACCAAAAAACAAAAACAAAACAAAACAAAACACAAAAAAGCAAAAACAAAAAACAAACAAACAAAAAAAGACTTGCATTGTTGTTACCAGCGATCTCACTAGAATACACTGATTTGAAGCCTCGTCTTCGTTACTGAGCCTATGTGGTTTTAACGTTTCAAATTTTGTGGATGAAATCCTCATGTACTACAGTCCAAATGAAAGTTCTTAACCAGTACATGCATGTGTACTGTTCATTAGTCTGTACAAGTTGTTTAAACTTGTAATTCCGTGAAAGAGATCACAGAGTGTGATTTTTCAAATGACAGCCATAATTTTCATGAATTATTCGTTTCAGTTGCTCAGTTCAATATCTCGCAATTTGATTTTTGGTAGTCGTGAAGGAGGCGGACATGATTTGAAATTTGTTAGTTCCAAAGTTGAACTGTTTTTTTTTTTTTTTTGAAATGGCTATAAGACTATGCGTGCTTGCAAGTGAATATATGAAACATCATATATTTGAACTGCGGAGAAAGATATGAAGACATGATTGATCATCGCAGTTATATACACAACTTAGGCAGTTGTGAGATTCAGGCCTGAACGGGATTCGAACCCATGACCTCTGCGATTCCGTTGCAGTGTTCCAGCAACTGAGCTATCAAGCCAACTGGGAGCTGATTATATTGTGAGTTCGTTATATACCCGTAGATTGTGAAGAATACAAGTGAATATATGAAAGATAATATATTTGAACTCCGGAGAAAGATATGACGACATGATTGATCATCGCAGTTATAAACACAACTAAGGCAGTTGTGAAATTAGAGCCTGAAAAAAATTCAGGCCTGAACGAGATTAGATCATCAGATAATAAAAAGTTAATAGCAATGTCATGTTTGTCTAAGGCGTTTAAGGATGTTCTGTTACTTTTTCTGGCAGTCAGGTTAATAGCGGTTCCCATCCGTTGAGTATGCGGGTGAACTAGTCTCATAAACGAACGAAAGATGACATTACTTAACTGCCTTTATATATCTAAGCCCTGGGCTTACACAAGTTCCTAAGGATTTTAGGAGAGCATATATATAACGGGGCCCTTTCCACCTCCTGGGGGGGAAGGAACTAAACAGTATATAACAGGGAGAGCTTATATCGGGAGGGGGATATAACCGTAATAAAAAACAAACAAACAAACAAAAACAGACCACCTTTGGAAATGATCTGACAACAAATGACAAAGGCCCAAAATTTGACACTTTCATCTAAGCTCTCCACTTGCAAACGAATTAATCGCCGTAAAACCTTAGTCAGGCGCGTATTCATATAAGTTTTCACCGTTTTACGGAAATCGGTTTAAAATCCCGGAAAGAGGACTTGAGGGAGTTAAAATCCAATACACTCCCTGGGGGATCATGGCACAGGACCCCTGAGCCAAGAAGATTGCGCCTTCGGGGATTATTTTATGAAATCAGTCACCATTTATCCTACAGTACGCGACAAAAGTGTTGAGACAGTTCACAGTGAAATTCGATTTTCGAGCGTCTTGGAAACATTCGCCCCCCTCCCCCCTCCCCCTTGCCCCAAACAGCGTTGATTTCTCTAGTTCTTAGACTGCACAGACCACAGCACCACACAACATTGAATTGGGGGGCCCGCAAATTAAATGGAATAAGAGGTTAAGTATCGAAAAGCGTCATTTTCTAACAGTGTCTCGACTACTTCTGCGCCCATTGGAGATCCGCCGCTGGTAGGAGTACAGGTCGAGGGGGGGGGGGGGGGGTGGGTGGGGGGCAAACAGGAGGACTCGTATTCTGCAAAAATAAGGAATCCAGTCGTGGATTGTGCTGTACAAGCTAGAACGTTTCTTCCTGTAATTTTTATTTAGACTGGGCTTTGGGTTAACGGATGAACAAACAGCTCCATGTTTCGTCTTGGAGATTTGAGCGACTTTGGGGGAATGCAATTAATCCATGGGATGTGGTTTAGTTTTCACAGAACTTTGATCTCTTATATCCGTAAAAATGGCCAAATCCGCCATGTAATCTTGATGAGAAATGTCTCCTTTTAAAATGAAAAACTTCCCATATGTCATTAAAAAAGAGCAAATTGAGTTACAAATGTATATTTCAAGTTTCGTTTTAGCTGTGTTGTGTTTATATTAAACGAAAACCATGTCAATAATATTTACTTAAAGACAAAACAGCACAAAGTCCTCTCATTAACACGATAAACAGCGAACTCGCACTTAAATTTGTGATGAATAAGGTTTAATTTATTTCCCTACAATTTTCTTTTGCCTGAAAATAGTGAGGCTTCATGAGATCGAGAATGAAAAATTTTCATTAAGCAACAAAAGTTTGCGCAGATTGCATAAAATAACATTTTAAAAAAATGCGTTGTATTTGATTCCCGCCAAGCTTCCCGCTGAACTTCACAATTCTGCGAAATGCCAAGTTTTCGTGCGAAAACCACCCACCAGGTGTAAAGGTGAAACTTAGCGCCCAAAAGAAAAATTGTAAAGTTCTTTCATTTGCTATTCTACCTTCCTTTTTTTTTTTTGCACCCATTACATTGTGATTTGTTAGCGGATATTAGCATGTAGGATTTTCTGTGAGAAAAGGATATTGCATTGTAAGAATTGGTGGCGGCAATTTTCTAGAGGGTTGAAATAAAACAATGTAAAGAAGAAAAGGAAAACACGGTCGTATCTGTTTCAAAAAAGCGTCATTTATTTCAATTTTAAATTTGCTCGCGGGCAGTTCATTTTAAAATACAGGATGTGATGCCAGAAAAAAGATAAAAAAATCATCTTAGCTTTTTCACTTTCACCGCAACTGAAAACCGTTCCGTTATTTTAGCAAAACTAGGCAATTAACTTTAATTAATTATTGAGAAAAACAACGGAAAAACAAAATCATAATTTCTGTGCGAGTAGCAAAAAATACAGCCTAAGGTTGTAGACTTTCGATCTTTCGGTCAATTTTAAACTCTTACTCTACAGTGGGTCAACTCGGTTCAAATATTCACATAGTTACACGCGAATTAAACGAGATAGTGGGAGCTAGCGAAATGCTATAAAATATTTATTGGTATCAACAAGCGACTAGCAATTACTCGTCTAGTTTCACCGCTATATTTTAATGTCTTGCTCAATAAAATGGGAAAACAGCAGTGAAAAAATGTCATAACGTTGCCTGCAACTATGTCGACGGACAAATTAACAACAAGCCGTCAGTCTTTTGCTTCGTCTGCTTCCCTTTTCATCGAAAGTTCATCGTACTTACTCACGGTGCATGCAAATTTTTACACGTTTCAAAGCATTCAGTGGCTGCGGGAAAATCAATGTATATCTTTGTGTATTGACGTTTGATGGGGTTTTCTACCGTCAATTTTTTACCGTCAATTAAATGGTCAAATGAGTCGGTATTTTTATTAAAATGCAGTCGGAGAAGATAGTCTACGAGCTTCGCGAAAAGAGTGGCAGGATAAGATGAATACATTAGCTATTGGGGCGACTTCAATACATCATGCCGATTAGCACTAAGATTCCCGCAACTACATGTATCAACTAAAAGCTAGCCCTGAAAAAAAAAAAAAAAAAAACCTATCGGTGCTCAACTGAGGCTAGTCGCCAATTACAGTGCGTCATCGAAGGAATATGAAAAGAATTTATTCAATTTCCCAGCCAACCAAGAACAGCACTGGTGATAAACTCGTCAATGAAATCTTGGCTTCATCTTTTTTTTTTTTTTTTTTTTTTTGAGGAAGTAATATAGCCAACCGCACGACAAAGTGCATGTGGACTCCGCTCTTTTATCAATTCTCGTTGGCATAAATTCTGTAAGTGGTGAAAGGTGATAAAAATTAACCGTAATAAGGAAATATAATTCCGATATTTCTGCGCCGAATAATGGAAAGATGCCGCTGTTCGGCTGAGAGCGTTGTAATCAGACTTCAATTCGCTTCTATTACACACTGACGCACGCTGAATCGGGTTGATGCGATGGTCGATCACTTAGCTCGAGATAAGCAAGTCCTCGGGGACATCATTATGCAATTTTTGTTTTATCTTGGTTTGCCTCACGGATTGGTTTCAGAGGAAACAAATTCATTCATTCTCTGCGCTTGCTTTTGTTTCACGACTGGTCCGATCCCTGTTCATATTTCTACCACAAGCTACAGCTGTTCCCGAGAAATTTCGAGACGACCGACAGAAAATAATAATTTTCATTGGAAAATATTAATTTTCACTGATCTGAAAAAAGTTCGATTTAATTACCACTAGCCTCTGCGTCTAAAGAAGAAAAACACAATGACGCGCTTTTAGTTTAATAGCTTACGAAGTGTTTAGCGAAGACGACTGAAAATTCAAATCGAGAGATATTTACAACTCTTCTTTCGGCCAACGCGGGTTTACCCTGAGTGTTGTGATGCTTTTTATTGCAGGTTTTTGATGTCTACATCAATTCAAAGCTTACCCTTCGTCTCTTATACTGATTAGTATATTCTAAACAATACGCCCCGATGTATTCATTTCTAAGCGACTTTTTTTTGCGTTTTTCTGTTCCTTGGGTCGATAAACCAGCTTAATGCCACACATTACCTAAACAAACCACGACAACAACACGAGGGACTCGGTGAAATTTCGGGCTAGAGAGGTTTATTTTTTCCTGATTTCCGAGCTTGGATTTCCGGTCACTTAAAGCGAAGCAGCTTGAACCGACAAAAACCAAACTGATCAAGTCTGTACAGCCGGCACTAAGTTAATGAAAGAAACATGTTGGTGAAAACAGTCTAACCAAACTTGTACACGCGCGGAAAAGTTACAATAACATTAACAAGATGGAATCTATAATAACATTAGCAAACAAACAAAGCAAAGATATCCAGAGGTCGGGCGCGCGAAAAAATAATACCAAATTACGCATAAATTCGCCGGTCAACGGACGTACTCGCCTATACACTGATAATTAAAAGATAGTCAGCACTTACCAATATTGTAGTCCAACAAATTGAATAGCAAACGGCCATCAGCGCCACCATCTTGGCGAAACTCACGCAGGCAGAGGTACCAGAGCTTTTCGCGCGTGTCCCTTTCTCGGGTCTGCTATCTTGATCATAAACATCGGAGAGAGATTTTTTCTCCAAGACATGCAGCGTGTAGACCACGTTGATGTTAGATAGCACCATTACTAGCACTGACAGCACGTAATGCGTCGACATCACATACACCACCGCCTTGGTATCCGTGTTGTGAGACTCGACCGCGTAGCTGCACACGCCGGTGGAGACGTTCAGCTCGACTCTGTTGAGCGCCGTCGGTAAAATGGCGAGTAAAAAGGAGTACAGAACCAAGACGACTAGCAACACCACACACTTGTGAAAAGTGACGCTCTCCTTGTAGTAGAAAGGAAAGACGATTGCGCCAAGTCGCTCTAAGCTCATCATTACCACCAGAGAGATGGTTAACGTGCCGAAAAACAGAACGCCGAACGCGACGAAGTGACACGCGCCAATGTCGCGCGACCACTCACCCGCGAACCGAGACGAGATGAATGGTATATACTGAAAACAGGCAATTCCAAGCCCTGCCAAAGACAGAGCGCCCACCAAAAGATGCGGGATTTTCTTCAGCGAAGGCTTGCGAACTTTGACATAGGTATAATGAAGTGCCAAGAAGTTTAAGACTAGAGTTATAACAAATAAGATGACCACAATCGCGCCTATAAGCTGGTCTTTCCATGTGATTTGATTGCCGGTCTTTGACATCTTCTCTAAAGGCCACTTATTTAAGCAATCCCTCGTTTATCCGGCTGAAAAACACAGCCAAAGACCGGTTGGATAATTCCTCTTTTTTGCTGACAGTCTGACAGTTTTTTACTCATCGTTTCTTGGCGCCATGGAGTTCCGCTGCCAACCGAGAGTAAATTTCTCTGCCATCAGTCTTCAGCGAGAAGATTTCAGATGCTTCGCCTGCTCTCAAGAAACGCGCATTCGTGTCAGCATCTTGTTTGAAATAGCGATATAGTGAAGTGCTTGGTGATGGCTGTTTTATGGCTTCTACAGAGCTTCATTCCATTTGTATATTCGCTTATTGGTAATGCGCGCGCTTGTCGCTTGAGTGACGTGTCTTTCCCTCCCACGCAAACTGAATTAACATGAGCTATTGTTCACTGCGACAGAATTTCAACAACACTTAGATTTTTTACAAGAGAACACAGGCAATCACAACTTGTCTGACAATTTCAAATAAAAACCGTCGTTCGTTGAAGTTCTAAACTTTAAACCGTTCTCATCCAAGAAGTATTGTAACGTGTTTCCCAAGCATTGTTCTGTCTTGGAGAAAGATTCCGGGCTCACCAAAAATATATATGATAAAAATATAAGTATAAAACATAAAAATATGATAATGTTTTACACGTATAAAAACTAAAACACTTTAATCGAAAGTCAAAACAGTCTTAGAATAACTCGTCATTAAGCGCATTAAGAACTTCATTCGGAGTCACCACCGCAATACAATTTACAGCACTTCCATAAAAACAAACCATCCACAAAAACACGAAGAATCTAAGAGGGCGAAAACCAGAATATTACTTAAACGAGAAAAACGTATTGTTTGGAACGCTAGCCCCATTTGCTCCAGATAATCTATTATCATGCAAATTTTTTTCTTTCTCGTGTACAAGTTGTGTTTGCACATTGCCAAAGCGGCCGAAGAAATGAAATTCTTTATTGTTGTAGAACAACTAATGCACCTGCGACGCTCAAGATGACCCGGAAATAGCAAATTCGTCCTTTTTCTTGTTTCAAAACTGAAAACACTTTCTAAAACACATAACTCGAGCCTCGAGCAATATAATACCGAAAACGTCGCGCAGAAAGTCCTTAGGTGTATGTAGATTTTAATGGTAATACGGAATCGAAAGGTTACTAATTAGTTTTTTTTGCTCCTATGATGAGCCGAGCGAAACTGAAGCAAGTGTTAATATCGAAAAAATAATGGAGTTATAGATTGAGAGTGGGCGGTGTTAAAGAATTACGGAGTACATTATAACGTAAAATTGCTTAACCTTTTACCCAAGTGCTGGCTGTATCATTACATCCTTAAAGAAAATTGCCTTTTTCCACATAAACATCACGACGCACTGTGGAGATCAAAACCGAACCGAAAGGGAAATTCTCCGCGAAAGATTTCAATTGGCAAACACTAAATGTATACTAGCTATACACCTCCGCAAACAGCCATAAATTACTTCGAGAAAGCGAGCACCAGATGGGTTTTTTTCATTACAATTATCTCAATTCGACGCTTTTCAGCTAATTTGGAAGACATTTTTTAATCGAAATTACTTTGCAAGGTAAATATCCTGTAGCTTGAACTCCCAACTTCAATAAGAACCAACTTTTAAGCTGTAAATTCTGGTGCACATATTAAAGTTTAATGATGGCAAAAACCTTTGAACAAACAATCGTAATCAAAAACCATGATCACAAAAGTCCTATCGCTGGAGACTCGAGATAAGAATGCTTTGTCTACGTTTCCCTTCAGATTGCAAATCGCTCCTATTAACGTTCGTTAACCAAAAAATAAAACAACCTCGCGATTCAGCAAGGAGAAAAGAATTCGAAAATCTATCTTTCGTGTCTATAATGGCCAATACTATCACTAAACGAAACTAAATAAATATGGAAATGAAAAAACTCTGTTGTTAGGAAGTCTTGTTGCAGACTATTTTTATTTTGAAATCGTAGAACCGTTTTTGTTTTGCCCCTTCGGAATTGAAAATAGGGTGCACAGTTTGAAACAACGAACTAACATTTATTTATTACAAGAGCACTAAATCGCTTATCTTATGCCTTCGGGGCAATGTGATAACTAAACATAACAACAGCTGCCAACAAACTGCGAATTTCCATATCGCCAAATAGTTTGTGAAAAAAAAATGGCATGAACTTCATGAATGCAATCCGAATCGCTGTCTTCATAAGGCATGTAACACTTAAGCTTTCCTCTGGAATCACAAGTCTCATAACCAGGGCATTAACTACTGCGTTAAAACATGCTTGTTAAGAGTCGATAGATTTTGATATTACTACATGCAAATTTATCATATGTATAAGGGTGAAAAAAAAAATCGTTGTTATAAGCGAAAATAAAACAAGAAAATTATTGACAAGACTTGCCGAGCATCATGTCGCTCGACACTTTTTGTGACCACAAAATCGATCGTAGGCATCATTTGACGCTAAAAAAGAAATTCCAGCCCTGAATTTATTGGCATACAGAAACATACAAAGTTAACTAATGATAGTGAGACACACGCCTCTAATGTTTACAAATGTTTTGTTGATTCGGAGATTCATGAATAGTTGCATTATTTCCCACGAAGAATTTACAATGTATCCAATTTAACCATTGGGTTGTTAAAATTACCAATGAATAACCTTTTCGACACGCTGGTTATTTTCGCTTTGGCGGCACCGAAAGGTAAATAACTTTCATTAGCTACGCAAAAAGAAAAAAAGAAACTGAAACTAGTGTTAATAGATTTTGCATTAACTCGCGAAACGATTTGAGCGTAAATTGAGCCAACTAATTCCACGGGCATTAAAGAGTTACTTTCACTGTTTCTAACATTCAAAGCACTAAGCTATCTGAAGACTGAATAAAAGTATTTATGAAATGATCAAAGCTTAGCGCTTGTAATCAGAAAGCACTTCTACCAATAGCTCACTCTTCCTAAAGATCTACAAAATTAACCTGAATAATCGCTACGTATTCCAATTTAATTCCTCTTTTTTTCAATACCATATGAAAGGTTTACTATCACAAAACAAAAACTTTCTCCAGCTACTAGATGTAAAAGCCGATTTGTGTAAAAATCCATCGGAAATTCTCGCTAATAGCTGTAGCTGCCCGAGAAAGTAATGAGAATTATCACACCTTATGTACCAGACTACCACATCCACTGCCTTCAATACAACGAAGATCATGTTGTAGTAAAAATAAAATTTGATCACTAAGAGTTTTATAGCATAACAAAATTGGAAAAACACCTTGAAATTATGATACTTTTAAAGAATTTCGAATATATTATACCATCAATTTCCCATTTTTTTTTGTTGTTGTTGTTGTTGTTTTGAGACACTTGGCGATTGCTTGGTGTAAAACAAGAAGATCGAGAAATAAGAATAGAAGGCAAACTTAATCGCACGAAAAAATAGACAGCAAAAGCTCTGAAAAAATCTTCCATGAAGGAGAGTACAGATGGATAACAGTCATTAACTCACACCAATTGCCTACGTTCCCATGTGAAGAAAAATGTCATAATGCGCGCAGAAAAAAAAAGGGGAAAATTGAACAGCGCAAACGTCATTGCGGTTTATCGTTATCAAAACCCACACGCTCTAAACAGTTCTTCTCAAGAGAATGAGAGCAAGACCGCAATCTCCCGCTTCCATTCGCATTGCTATTCAAACTAAGATGGCCGCCATATTGGAGTCGAGCACTTTGTTTTGTAGACAAAACATTTTTAAAAATGCGACGAGGGTCGACAGTATCAGTAGTTTCTCCGATATCACGAAAAACAATATTTTTGTGTCGTTAATTTCAAAGTGATTTAAATGGGGTCTCTTAAGAGCTCCGCAGCCAAAGCCTCCATAATCAGTTTTACGTCGTGTCCAAGTTATCGCCGTCATTTCAATGTATCAAAGTAATGTACCAAAATGGCTTATGTATATCAAGTGCCGGAATTTTCTAAATATTCTTTTTGTAATAACATAGATAGAAAAAACACCTCAGCGCTAAAATTTGGGCAATTTGTCTCTTTCAACGTTATCTGCGATCTCAAAACTTGTTTCACGCACGCAACACGATTTTATCACATTGGTTACGCAAGTCACCAGGCGTTTTTCTGCATAACAAATTTCGTTCGACAAAAGTAGAAACAATTGAGCCGTAGAAACTGAATCAAAAGCGCTGAACTGTTTCTGAAAGGAAAACTAATAAATGGGGAAAACACGCCAAGGAAGACTGACTAAAGTAAAAAACATTTTTTGAAACAATAAAGCTTCGAGACCAACTGTAGCTACACGGAGTCGAATACTCCTAACTCATACACCACAAACTTAGCACATGTTGAAAATGCACTATTCACAAGCTTTAATTTAACCACACTTGTTTTCCTTTGCACAAGAAGCGGCATTCCAGCTAATATTCTAACCTACCCACCTTTACCAACCTACTCTACTGGTTGTAGCCGGACAAATCAGTCTTGTGTAAAAATAGATTATTTTGGCTACATATAATACATCCCGCTTCCCCTCCCCCCCCCCCCCCTCACCCTCCCCCTCCCCTCTAGACACGCCTACGGTTATCCATTCATCAAAGTCCAGTTACAGAGAAGCTCTTTCACTCATTTATAGAACTCTCAAATACTTCATTCTGCCACCTAAGTTAATAGCTCCAAAACATATCGTAAAAAGTTCCACAACGTTCACTTCCAACATTTCAAAGAATGTTTCCGTAATGTTCCTTAAGACTGATTTTGAATCTAAGAATGTGTGAAGATTGCTACTGTAACGAGAAACCGATCTCGACAAACCCAGCGTGAAAATTGAGAACAGCAGTTTTAAAACAGTTTTTAATGACATTTAACGTTTTTCAGAACTTTGTATACGTTTTAGTACCGGTCAGCTCCAAGCTGACATAAGCTTGCCGGTTTAAAATCCCTTCCAACTTTGTTGAAAAGCTTCTATACAAGTAGTTTCACGCCTGTAATAGCTCACAAAAATCCATATTTTAGAATATCCATACAGCATACTACATTAGATATTTGTAATGAGCAGGCTACTCTTAAACCAAGGAAGAGATATGCTTGCAATAACTAACAAACCAGAAGCCAGTGGCATCAAAGATAGTGATATCTGTGATAGTGACGACAACAGCAACGGGAATGTCACTGTACAAAATAATTAATGAGCAGTACAATGGCTGTGAACGTGCGTTATAATTCTTGGTACATTTCTTTGCCGTCCTCTGCACGACAACAACGTGAAATGACCAAATTTTGCGTTGTTTGGAGAACGTGAACCCCGACGGCTAATTTTTCAAACTTTTATTTCAAATTTATCGCTGTGTTCAGGATTCAGTTTCGTGATAGTTTTGACAGTGATAAACAAAGTAAATGACTTTAGAGTATCGCGAGATTCGCAGGTAAAATATAAATTCATTTCTTATTCCACGTTGCCCTCGGCGTCGCCGTCGTGGTTTCGTAAACTCCCTATTACCACGCCTCAACAGCGCACGGAAAGTTATCAAGTCCTTGTCCAAGCGTAAAGAGGAGACAAACGAAGGAACCGCAGGACAAATAACCAAGTCTGTCCTAAGCAATGTTTTTTTTCTGTCGCCTGTTTGTGAGCCAAACGTACACAACGCTGTTTATCAGCGGATACACGTCACCAACGTCGCGGGAGAAACTACGTGATCGACCTCCAGACATCTGGCTTCCGTGACGCGTGATGTGAGCCACGTGGTGCGTGACATTCGTTATACGCCACGCTATCTATTCAACTGTAGTGTAAGGTAGGCCTCAAAAAGTTCATTTTACAATACACATCAGTACTTTACCGCACGTTGAGCGCGTCTAGCTGTTCTCTGAATTCCGTGAAGAGTCTCTGTAAACGAATATTTGTCCCTGAAAGTCAAAAAAAGGACAAGTTATAAGAAATCGCTCGCTAGCCGTTACTAGACTACAAATAGGCTCTTTTGTTTCCGGCTCGCTCGTTCGCACGAAAGCCAATGCGAAACGCAGACGAGAGCAGGCGCGAAACTTAAACACGAGAGCGCGCTATCACGCTAAACCGTAACTAATTAATGCATTTCAAGACGGATGCTACCACTTAGGACTACCCGGCAGCGAAATTCATGACGAACCGTTACGCGGAAAAACTGTCAAGACTTACCAATATGAGGTAACAGTTCGCGTAAAAGGTTTCTCTTCTGGTATCCCTGTAAATAGAAATGAATTCCACTTAAAATAGCTATTTAGAAGGACACAAGAGATTAAAATATAAAGGAAAATACTGTCGCGATAATTAAGACGCTAATTGAAATTAACGCTTCATTTAATTAACAGTTAATGCGACCTAAATTCAGCATTAATTTCCTATATTAAGGTAATTCGTAGTTTTGGTAGGATTGTTGTCGTTGCCATTACCAGTATAGATGGGTTCCAACTAGAGCTCTTATCCTGAGGTCCTACCGATCTACAATAAAAGAAAAGCGCATTAAGGACACACAAATGAAATGCTCAAGGCAACCTCCCTTTGTTTTTTAACATACCGTTTCAATAACTTATAGAGCGCGTTTCAATTGACTGTCGAGAGTAATCAGGCAATAGACGATATTCGTATTCCCCGATGGCCCTGGGACGAGTGGGCCCATTCGCATGAATGCGAGGCTAATGCGGCGAAAGTTGTCGCGAAAATACAAGAAAGTTATGGAAAGCTATGGCTGGTTTGGCGGAAAAGGAAGTAAATTTTTAAAACCTGGATGGTTCCAGAGCTGAAATACCTGCAGGCTCGAGGAATATCTGTCTCCACCAAAAAAAGGGAAGAATTAGTCGAACTGGCGGAAAACACTCACGAACTTGCTCTCGAATCGAGTGTCGTGAAACCAAAACCAAAGTAATCGCTCTAACCAATCACAGAGATAGACAATCCAGTGAACCAATCAAAACTTAAGAGCAAATACATGTAGCTGACGCATAGCGCGGGGAAACACGTCCTAGTGAGTCAGCGCGGGAAACAGATAACCGCTGCCAAGAGTAGGAAAACCACTCTTGTAAAGCTTGGAACCGTTGTAACAAAAATAAGTTGTATGTTTCTTTATGTCCCTGTGAGATTCCGACGGATTCAACTTTACCTGTGGGGTGGTCCAAGCAGCTCTTCACAGACTTCCCTTAACCGTGATTCAAAGCCTGAATGGAAAAAAGTACACATCACTGAACAGAAAAAGTCCTGAAAGCTCACGATGTTGAACGAGCAGGAAGACAAGAAGAGTCATTGACAGGACCAGTCCGACAAGTCAAATGCACCTAAGAAGGAATGAATAGACTCCAAAGATGGGACGATTTTGAAGAACAAAAAAAGGATATGACAGTAATTTGTAAAATAAAAACAGTCACCACTAACCTGCTTGAGAAAGATACCGTACGTACGTTGTCAGCCAGAAGTAGTACTCTTTACCAGACCCCAATGCGACGCATGACGACAACTGGTTCTAAGGAAAGAAAGAAGATTAACTGGAATGACTTGCTTACACAAGATTCTTCGCGCTACTCTCAGACTATTTAGTCGCCTGAAAGAGAAGTTCCACAGTAACAACTGCGACCACGATATCATTCTAAAACAAACGTTTTAGTGTGATCTGAAGAGGTTGATCGCACGGTACAGACAAACGTTCCACGCGTGTATTTAACGTACAAGCCCTTGTTTGAAGCCTAATTTGCAGATTTACGGCGTATTCATTGTGTAATACTTCTATGGAGATGATATAACCTCCTCCGTTTATAAGTCCATTCAAAACCCGTTATGAAGTTGTTTGGTCTCAGGGCTTGTAAGCGGCAGTTTGCGGTACCTTTGGACGTTGTCGCGCACGCTTTTACGCTCTTGTACGACATATACAACCTAACAGCGATATAGAATATACTAAAAAGAGCTGTCCAAAAACTGCAGCGGCTTGTAACTGACCTCCAAGTGAACTGCAGTCGCAGACTGTTGTCTTCCTGGATTGGAGCGGAACATTCTCGAGGACTGACGACCGAACCTGCAAAACACAACACGACAAGGTTTAAAAAATAATCCACAGCGCAAACTCTGAGGCCCCGTCCACAATACCCCGGATGAAGCTGAAAACGGAGGTTTCACTCTGAAAACGTATCAAATGTTTTCCGTCCACACTACGCCGGGGAGTTTGAAAACGCAACAATCAGCGGTCATTTTAGGTTTGCGTTTGAGGAAAACTCGGACAGAGAAATCACATGATTATCGTGACGCCATCCTTTCGAAAAGCTCCGTTTTCAAAATGCTTTCCGTCCACACGAAAACGCTTGCTGGCGTTTTCAAATTCTTCCGGTTTGAACAGCGTTTTCGAAAACCTCCGTTTTCGTGACGGATTAGTGTGGACGGTAGGCCTGACCGGAGAAAGGAGCTGCGTTTTCGTGACGGATTAGTGTGGACGGTAGGCCTGACCGGAGAAAGGAGCTGCGTTTTCGTGACGGATTAGTGTGGACGGTAGGCCTGACCGGAGAAAGGAGCTGCGTTTTCGTGACGGATTAGTGTGGACGGTAGGCCTGACCGGAGAAATAAAGCTGCGTTTTCGTGACGGATTAGTGTGGACGGTAGGCCTGACCGGAGAAATAAAGCTGCGTTTTCGTGACGGATTAGTGTGGACGGTAGGCCTGACCGGAGAAATAAAGCTGCGTTTTCGTGACGGATTAGTGTGGACGGTAGGCCTGACCGGAGAAATAAAGCTGCGTTTTCGTGCCGGATTAGTGTGGACGGTAGGCCTGACCGGAGAAAGGAGCTGCGTTTTCGTGACGGATTAGTGTGGACGGTAGGCCTGACCGGAGAAAGGAGCTGCGTTTTCGTGACGGATTAGTGTGGACGGTAGGCCTGACCGGAGAAATAAAGCTGCGTTTTCGTGACGGATTAGTGTGGACGGTAGGCCTGACCGGAGAAATAAAGCTGCGTTTTCGTGACGGATTAGTGTGGACGGTAGGCCTGACCGGAGAAATAAAGCTGCGTTTTCGTGACGGATTAGTGTGGACGGTAGGCCTGACCGGAGAAATAAAGCTGCGTTTTCGTGACGGATTAGTGTGGACGGTAGGCCTGACCGGAGAAATAAAGCTGCGTTTTCGTGCCGGATTAGTGTGGACGGTAGGCCTGACCGTAGAAATAAAGCTGCGTTTTCAAGCTCCTCGGGCGTAGTGTGGACGGAACCTAAGAAATAACTTTTTCGCTTGTCACGTGAGTAGTCTACAGTTGTATCCCAAAACCTCAAACCCTCACGAAAAACGAAAAGTTCAAGAGAGTTGGAGATGTAAAAAACTGTTAATGATTGAAAAGTATAATAAGAGAAAGGAATTTGCGGTAACCAAGTTCGAGATAGCGAAGCCTCTACTGTAGTAAATGTCCCCAGCTTTTCAGCTATTTCAGCATGGTATTAACATTTTTTTGTTTACTTTCAGTTTGTTTTTGCATTATTTAATTAAGACCTAAGGAACATAAGCACAAAGCTTCCCGGCTAATTCCAAAAGCTACAATCTGGATAATTTAAATGAAAAATTTGTGAGAAATCTATAAGCTACGTAAGCTTCTACTTAAGATAAATTACAATCAAACACAACTGATTAGTTAAATATTACTGTGATAAGCAACACCGTGCACAAGGCTTTTAACAACCTGGAATTCTGCCCTTGGAGCTGGGCAAGAGGTCCCTTTGCCTGTAGAGGATCTTGGGATGGTGCTACAGATTGATGGTCAGAGTTGATGGCCAAGAGGTCTTCAGCATAGATCAGCTGTACCCTGCAAGGGATGCGAAGAAGCATATTAAAGGAGCTACGTCACGCTTTGCCCATCTTGAAAAGTCTGGCCCAAATTCTCCAAGTTCGTCGTTTGTAATCCGTGTTAATCTTCTCCATTCTTAGGCGTCCTTGTTCCTTTGTTAAATTATTACACTAACTCTTTAGTGTTTTTCTATCTTGGTAAGCTATTATTTTCAGGCTTCCTTCAATTTAAAAGTAATTTAGTGCGTGGCCAAAATGACTGAAAATAACGTGACTGAGCTCCTTTGACAGAACTTACAAGCAAGCCTCGGACTTCAAAAGCTAGAGAGGAGCTGGCACAGCAGTAGTAGATTGGCCATAAACAATTTTTACAATAACTGTCTAATTTCTCGCGCGCTGATTGGCTCATTTTTATCATCAATAAGAGTACAGACGGATAAAAGTTTACTTTATGCAAGCTTACAAGTTCAACTTTCAGCTGTCAAACTGTCAACTTTTTAACCAATGAGATATTATTGACTTTTTTAAGTAGCCAATCAAAAAGCGAGAAAAGCTATTGATAATGTTCGCGTCATTTTGAATTATAATTCACTTATCTTTGTTTACGGCAAGTTTACGGCGTCTTTTCACCTCATTTATTCCCGTTATTTGACCATTTTGGGGTCTTGTTATTGAAAAAAAACAAATTGACGTCAGTTTTTTATGCGTCTGTCCTCTTATTGATGATAAATTTGGTCAAAACATTGTCAAAGTTTACTACGGAACCACTCGCCTACGGCTCGTGGTTCCACAGCCACTTTGACAATGTTACGAGGCAGTTTATCATCAATAAGAGGACAGACGCATAAAAAACTGACATCAATTTGTTAAGTATGCTTCAGTCAAAATAACACTTTTAAATCTCACTCTTTGCGCTGGGCCTAAAACCTTTTAGTCATAATGTGTTCCTCACCAGGCCCCGACGGATGTGTCAAAGGAGTACGAAGCATGATTGGACAAAGTGATGATGGGAAACCCGCGTTCTGATATTGAGGCTCGGGTGATGGTGATATCAGGACCTGGATAAGCAGAAAGCACGAACAAATACGCAAGTCAGTTTGCGAGCTAAAAATATTTACTGACATTATCACTATTCTTTTGATTTCACTTCAACTTATGAAGGAAAAAACAAGAGAAAAACCTCGCAGAAGTTCCAGTGACCAATATAAGAATGCTCTAACCAAAAAAAGTCGATTTTGTAAAGTCAGAACTTACCCGATAAGAGTGGAAGAACTGGCTCGTTTTTCAGCACAGCAGCGACCCTCTTCGTGTCCCTATTTGAAAGTAAATGTCATTGAAATGTAGCGTCGTGAAAACAAGTCTTCTTTTCAAACAGCATATGAACGACAACACAAACAGATTACGAGTAGTCCCTCTTTCGCTTTATAGTCCGTCGAGCGCAACCGTATATGGCCGCGCGATTTCACGCGGCCATTTTTTTCTTGCCGTCTCTTTCGCGTGACGCGCGACGAACTAGGCGAAAGAGGGACTACTCATAATCTACAACACAAAACACAATTTGTGTTTTCCTCGCCTATTCATTCCGAAAAATAATAATAACAAATAGATTAAAAACTTCAAGGGAAACGGTTATCTGATATTTGCTGACAACTGTTATATATAAACGCAGGAAATCTTCTGGGGAGCAGAAGGTTTTACAAAGAGATCTTCATGTAATACTCACCAAACGAAAACTCCTCCAGAGGAGGTGACGACCATGACGTAATGACGACTGCACTGCAGAATGGAGGCTGGCGAGTCTAACACCATGGATGGCAGGATTCTACTCAAAAACAGACATCAAGGTGTCACTAAAGCAAGCACGTCACTCGGATGACACAATTGGAAAACTGCTATCTTCAAATAGGTAGTTTGTCATCTATTTAAAATATCTTCAGTTTTTCAGAGCAGACTCTGTAAATATTTTTATTCAAATCAGGAATTATTTTTTGTTTGTTACTGAAAGGATTCGCGCATGACTCGATCAGTTCAAACAAAAGAAAAAAATATTTAAAAAAGGTTGTGAATATTATGGCAGAACTAAAGGCAAACTCTCTGAACAAGTACGTCATTGTGATTTCTACTTTGTGGCATTGCTAATATTTCTAGTGAAACGGTTTTCAATTAAGTTCCAATTCTCGAATTGCAACATTTTGGGAACATACCTCATTGATTCTGCAATCCTAAATGACCAGCCACCTCCCCCCCTCCCCCCCCACCCCCCCATCAGCCCCGCTATGAAAAATCCTGGATCCACCCCAGCAAGCGACAACTTGGGAGGTTCGACTGGTTTTTCCATGCTTATACTTGACGATGTTTCAAAACAGAACTGTACGACCCGAATAAAAGCAGGAGTTGGTTACTTACTTTCGTCCAGTGGATGAAAACATGTCGATACTTCTGTTCTCACAAGCAACACAGATCACTTGCCTTCAAAATAAAACACAATGGCAAAAAATGTATGAACATGGCAGACATTATACCATAGACGGCTATCCAATAATGGCGGAATTTTTCCATCATTCGGACATTTTATTTTAGTTATATTAATAAAGATAAATAATATATGGACCTTTTTAGCGATGTCACGCTTTTCCGATTTCTTCATTCAAACAAAAAATAAACCGCACTGCTTCAATTTAGGAAATAAGTGAAGTTTCATTACAATTCGTTGCAAACTCATAAGAATATGGGAGTCCTAACTTACAATTTCTTACAAAGAAATGTATGCTGGCATGCATAGATTAACTATGGGGGTGATTTTTTGTTTATTTGAAAAATACGAAAAATTGTTGATATTGCGTGAAATCCGTACTCACGGAAAGCCTAATGCACGTCACAGACACTCACCGATTACCAGCCAGGGCTATACCAGGGCTCATTATAACGGTCTCCCATAGCGGGTTACCAGCGGTACCGCACTTCAGGACATGCACTCTGGGTCCTAAAAGAGTCAGTGCAAATAAATAAAGAAAGACTGATGAAGGCGGTGCAAAGTTGTTCAAATTCATTGTTCAAAATGTTGGTGCGATATTATTAAACGTGCCTGCTCTTAGAACTTCGCTTTGTTGCTGGGTGATCGTCTATCACTTTAAACTTTTCTTACACCTGAGCTGACAGACTTTGCGGCACAAATGGTCGTTGCACGGGTTAAAGGAGCTCAGTCACGGTATTTTGAGTTATGTTCAAGTTGACAATGTACAAAATTGTCCGTTAAATTGAAGGAAACCTGAAAAAAGTAGTTTGCGAAGATAGAAAAACACCAAAAAGATAATAATAAACCATAATGGAACAAGGATGGGATGGAGAAGATTACCACGGATTATAAACGACGAACTTGACAAATTTAGGCGAAACTTTCCAGACGCGCAAACCGCGACGCAGCTCCTTTAAGAGTCAGACAAAGTTGTGAATGAGCTTTTTTACTTTCACAGTATCGCTTTATCCATACATCCCCTCTATCTACACCATCAAACTATGGACTAGCATACTACCAGGAAAACAGTAATGATCCAAACGCCTCACATACTGCTGTGAAAACCCGGCTAAAATTAAATTACAACAGTTACTGTATCGATATACTGTCTTCACTGGATGATTGTACGTAAACACTTTACCCTGGCTAGCCAAGTTGTTATCTAAGTCCAGCGTAAGGGCACATTCGCCTCCAGAACCTTTGATCTGTAGCAAGGATTAAAAAAGAATAAAAAAAAAATAAGCAGCAGCAGGAGTGTTACTATAGATTAATTACGGGTTTTAGGGAAACGGGAAATTTAGATAAAAAATTAACCGGATACAGGATATCTAGGAGAAAAAATGATGGGATATGAGACATTTAGATCAGATCAAACAGGACATCAAGCGGGAAAACCGTTAATCGTTGCAATTGGAAATAACGGGAAACAGAATAACGCAAGCCAAAATTAACGGGATGTGGGATTCTCAGGGGGGGGGGGGGGCGGGGGCGTTTCTCTGTCAAGCTCCATTTTCATTTGTCATCCTTTAGACAGTAACCCAGTTACCTGCATTGTGAGGCTTTTCTGTGGAGTCGGGTAAGGAATGGCGACAGAGTGCCTTATGTGCGAAGAAGCATCAACACTTTCCTCTTGGTCTGTTCTATCATCTCTCTGTTTGGACTGTGAAGAAACAGGAGTGATCAAAATCCGATTTCTGTTTCGCATGAACAATACAATGTCAAGCATTCAGGTGACGAGAATAAAGAAAACCATCCAACAATGGATACCGCTTTGATGTACAAATAAATTCTCAGTGCTAATTTTTAAAGAAATGTATGGTAACAATTAGGAGAATTCAAATTTTCAGCTAATCATTCAAACATCTCTATCCTTCATCGCAGTGGAGAAAAATCACGCATAAAGAAAAATGTTGTCGACATTTGACCGTCCTCCCAGCACAGCGAGAGTTAGATGAAAATGTCGCATTCTTTCATCTCAATTGAACTGAAGTCCGAGGTTTGTCGAGAAAGTGATGGAAGTTTAGGAATGAACCGCACAACGTACTGTGAAACGTTATTCACTTTATATATATATTAATCGTTCCAGGCTATACTAAAGGCTACAAAAAATGTACTTACCGTACTTGAGCTACTGGAACCCTTTGAACCTAAAAAAGAAAAGAGTAGAATCAATAATTATATTACAAATCGATAAGCATTCTAGGAGTTGAACTCGACGCTAAGACTGAAATTGGAAAGAGCGCGAAAACTGTTGCAGCGAGTTAGAACAAAAACACGTACTCGCTTGGACGAAAAGAAAGTGCTGTCAGAGACATGCGATGGTACCCATCAAACCCGACAGGACTAACTACGAATAACTTTTAAATAAAACAGCAAATTAAATTCAACGGATACAAACCAGAAGTGCTGCCATCTTTCCTTGCTCTTTTACTATGTGATGTTGTGGGAGCATCTGCCTTTCTCTTCACTGCAATGGTGGTAGCCGTGGTTGTCGCAGCTGTCACTGATGCAGTTGTTGTCGTTGTAGAGGCAGCTTTTGCTGCCGTGATGGGCTTCATGGTAGCGGAGACGGTTTTTACAGGAAGAATCTCGACTTTTTCTGGAGTCTTGTCTTTAGATCTAAAGATAGTGCGGTTTTCACTTGAACGTTGAAAAGTAATTGATTTTGAACTTCTACGCTACAACTCGCGCCACTTTTTCATCCAATCAGAAGTAAAAGCAAAACCAGTTGAGACTAATTCTAACGCGTTTTCCCGCGCTTCGAGTCAGCGACATGTATTTACTTCAAGTGTTGATTGGCTACATTGGATTGTCTGTGTCCTTTGTGATTGGCTACAGTGATTACATTGGTTTGGGTTCACAACCCTCGATTGAAAACTGTTCTAAGATATAGTAATTAGTAGCGCGAAATCCCTCCGCTACACAGGTTAGCACATAATTTTGTAAACAGCTTTCTTGCCTAAACGTATGCAGCGAGTTTGTCAAAAGTGCTTACTAAAGCTACAGAGGTGCTGTCTTATTTCATGGCACATCTTGGATTGCATGGTTCATGTGGCTTACATGTAGTTCGAACTTGACTATCAATCCACTATAAATCAATTAGGACTCTACATGACCTCAGCCGGGACTATACTTCATGTAATGCTGAAGGGACAAAGCTACGCAGCTGTGAAACGTAAAACTATGAAACTCAGGTGCTTATCTCAGTTGTCCGTAAAATTCTTTGCGCCACAAATTGTTTTCTCATCAAAGTTGTCCAGTACCACATGAATTTAAAAATACTGCATTGAAGGCTTTGTAAACATGTTTGCTAGTAGATCACAGAGAACTGTGAGCCACACAGGGTTGTACACCTGAACTGCTAATAATTAAATGACAGTAGTTAAATGCCTCTTACTTGCTAGTAAATCCAGTAGTCGCATTTTCCCCAATTCTAGAGTCCAGAGCCACCAAAGTCTAGATCACAATAAGTAAAACATTAACAAGCTTTTCCTAACCTTGTAAGATAAGAACTTACATCCTGTAGAATTCCGGATCAGGAAGTAGTGAGAGGTTCGCTTTCACGGTTAGTTTATTTAACAAAACTTCGGGTGATATCTTTGAGGCGGTCATTACTCTCGGGAAAATCAAATTCTGTATAAAACTGTTGTCGAGTCTTAACTACTCTGTCACAAACGAGCCATTTTAAACTGATTTTAAAAAAAAAAATTTACCCCCACAAAATAGCCTGCGTCGCAGACAGTCTAAACCGCCGGTATAGTCTGGTATATGTGGGATTTTATGAAACGTCCGGCTGCAACGCAGGCTACCACAAAAGAGAGCCTAGAAAAGGCTAACTTGTAAACATCGCGGAGAGCTCTAGGAGCACTGATTTCAGTCCGAGCGAACAATGGCAAGAAAACGTTGAGTTAAAGTGGATACTACAGATTCGTCCCGAAACACATATCTTCGGCTTCCACAAGTTGTGGGGAGTTCCAAATGCTCAAATGGAATTGACTTCCGGCGAACCATCCGAGAAGTACTAGAGAGGAATCAAATAATTACACGTACTACAATTTTTGTGTGGTCAATTTTGGGGTATGCTATTTTGGCTTGTAAATTTATGGTTCAGTGTAGTCTTCCAAACGAAGATTCCTGATCAGAAGACAAGTGTTCAGTTTGTTACCTGACTCGTGGTTGGAATAGCGGACGATGCCTGTGATGTACTGCTCAGGTTCGAGTTACCCGGGGGCGAGATGGCCGTCGAGGAGCCTCCAAATGGAAGCGGTGAATCACTGTTGAACAGATCAAAAAAAAAAAAAAAAAAAAAAAAAAATACAAATGTAGTTTGTTTGTGCAGAGTTCTAGAAGAAAGCCAAGCTTCACACTGTAGGGCCGTTCATCTATAACACGTAGACAATTCAGCTTAAAGGAGCAAAGTCACAATTTGCGCATATTGAAAAGTTTAGCCTAAATTTTTCAACTTCGTCGTTTGTAATTCGTGGTTATCTTCTCCATCCTCAACTATGCTTGTTCCTTTATGGTTTATTTTTAACTCTTTGGTGTTTTCTATCTTAATAAACTACTATTTTCAGATTTCCTTCAATTAAAAGGTAATTTTGTGCGTGGCCGGCAAAATAACTCAAAGTTCCGTGACTGAGTTCCCTTAAGACAGCTTTACGTATTGACCAAGGAACGCTCGGTTATCCTCAAAGCTCTGTGAAAATGGATCAAAGCGAGCGGGAAAATGGCCGCACAATTTAAAATCTTAGAGAAAGTAAGAACTACTTAGAGTATGTAGCGACTGAGTATGAAGTTGAATCAGTTTATAAGGCTAACTTCTCGTGGGGTGAGATGAAAGAGAGAATTGCCCTGAACATTATGGAGCACCCGCAGCAACAGCAATCCAGGGTAAAAGAAGAAGAGACACACAACACACCTAACTTCCATGGTTGAAACCAATAGTGGAGTTATACGGCGGCGGCCATCTTTTGTCCTTGTTTCCACTTGTTTCTCCTTCACATTCTGCACGAAAGAAAAATGCTAAGGTCAGAGGTAAAGTACGTACAACTTATTTTACCTTAAAACACTCGTCAGTTCATGGGAAAATCTAACGCACGACTTCACAGGAGAAGGAATAAAAATCTAGAATATGAGCAATAAATTAGTATTGTATTCCTTAGTATAGACCTTTGTTGGTATTATTCCGTACAGGTTGTATAATGGGTTGAAGAAGCCAAGAAGGTATACAAGGCGTATTAACAGACTCCAACTTTTTTTTATTTCAGGATGTGCAAACAGGTGCAAAACAGGTCAAAAAAGCTGGGAGACTTGTCTGAGAAGTACAATCTGTAGTCTCAAAAAAGGTCAACATACTGTACTGCTGCCGTTATAAAAAGGTATTTTCATCCTTGCTTTTGAATTCTTGAACTCTCCGCCCACTCCCCCCCCCCCCCCCCCCCGATAGCAACAGTAAAAGTTGTCCATGGAGAGGGGCTAAAGGAGTCCATTCGACTTGCCCCCCATGCTAGTGAAAACTGTAGCATGCAGTACTAAGGGGTCAAGATAAGAATCCCAACACTTTTGACTCACATTGTACATGATACATGTACACAGTACACACTTGAAACACTTACAACAAGATCTGCTGGGCTTTTGGTGACTGGACTGGTTAAGCAATATGTAGGACTTTTACTGGGAGTGCTCCCTGAAAGACAGAATGTATATCAATCTCTAATTTCTCATAATGACAGCAATACAATTCCAGGCAGACAGGTTATGAGAATAGAGAAAAACATCAATTTACAAAAATGTTTTGATTTCATGCATGCTTAGGGAGATTTTTTCCGTAAACATTAATTGTTCAGGTGCACTTATAGTTTAAGAGTATTTATGTTTGTGGATAATTCCCAACTGTTTAGAATTCTTACATGCATTGACAATCATGGCACGTAACAGTCACCAAGCAGGTGGAAAATTTTCTGGATTCAATTGAAGGACTGCTTAATATACAAAACATTGCAGACTTTACAGTATTCCATCAAGTACATGTATTCACTTAAGATCTCAGATTCAAAATCTCTGGAGATGTAACCAAACCAGGACATTTTGTTATTCACCCACCAGTGTGCAAAGGTAACCAAAGTGTACAATTGTACAGTTGTATTGTCTTTGAGCCTGAGGCTAGAAAGGGGTAATATGAAACAATCACACATACCATTCATTGTGGATGAGTCCTGTTTAGTGGGTGTCCCAGACGGGATCAGCGGAGGAGGAGGTGCCGGAGGTTTGTTAGTGTTGGCTAGTGTCTGTTGCTTCATAACATGCCTCTGCTGTATCTTCAGCATCTCAGGATTTTCAATGATTGAACTGGCAAAGTTGGACTTGCTACTACTAATGCTAACACCATAGACTTGCTTGTGAAACTTTTCCTGTACAGAACAAGATTAAATGTAAGTTTGCAAGGTGACTAGAGTGTGTAGTACCTTTACATGTAGTTATTGCATTCTGACAAGGCAAATATGATACCTGACTGACTTTTTTAATTAAAGGGATTATTTATAGTCTGATAACAAAAACATGCCCATTTGCATGTACCTTTTCCTCCTCTGACATTGGTCTACCAACTTCCTCTGCTGTGAAATCTGCATATGCCACTGTTCCATCCCAGGAACACACCAGCAGCTGAAATCCTGAATCACTCCTGCAACAACAAAAAAAGGGAACAAAAAAAGAATCAGCAAACAAACAATAAAACGAGGTGAAGAATAAAAGTAACAACTGACTTGTTTCAAGTAGTAGGGAGGAATGGCACACACTTTATTCTCACAGTGCCTCTTTCCACCCAGATGTAGGAATGGGTACCGTCAAACTTAATGCTGGGGGTAGCCTTGTGATGGACTAGCACCCCATCCAGGGGGGCGTAGACTTGACTCGCATGCAGACTTAACCTTGACCCATGTATCAATTTAACTCTGCATGCTCCAAGTCTGCTTTTTATAATTCAATTATGTTCAACCAACAAATGGCCCTTGCATAGACATTTGTGTGTTTGTTATCAGGCATCTGACACTGGGTTATACATTATAGATAACAGCCTTACCAGGACACATCCATGATTGAGTGATTGAACAAGTCATGCATGACAACCAGGGGCCTCTTAAGGGATGTTAACTGTTGTGATAAACAACACACAATCAATTATAATTCCATTATAATTACACAATGTATTGTATACTTTATTTCGGTATTTGGTGCATTGGGTATAAACATGTTTAAGTATTAAACCCTGGTAAGGTTTCCCATACACTGCTGAGATGATTGTAGTGCTGGTTCATACAGTGCTTTTCACTCTGCCCAGGCTTACAAAGTAAATCTTACTTTATATTTCTTAACTCAAAATGTGAACCTACCCATACTGAAAGTGATCTGTCTCTGCTTCCAATTGCACAACAAGAATATTGCTAGAGAAAAACAGAGCAAACTATTGTAAATGTGTGTAGTACAAACACATGCATTTTCATGTACCTTGACTCAAATATTACTAAGATTTCCAAAGAAGTTGAAGTTAGTTGAAGGATTGGATATAATTTTGCAATGAGCAAAGAAAGTCATATCCAAAAGCCCAGGACTTTGTATTTCAGCTAGAGGATTCTATCCTTTGTTTCTCCAACATGCAAGTGAAGTTATTTTGTATATCTATTCAGGAATTCAAATCACTAACAAATTACTAAGTGTACTTTAAGAGATGAAATTATATTGTGTTAATTTAATTTGGAATATAGTTATCTTGCTAGTAAGGAATTATTTTGCAGGCTAGTGAGAATGACTCTCAGTCTAATATAGATCATGCTTTACCTTGCACCTCATATAGATAAATACTAAATAAATTATAAAAGAGCAAAGATTAATGTACCTTGAGTCTGGGTGAGTCCTCACCGATTTTCTTCACAAACAGCTTGGGGTTAAATCTCTGTTCAGAGGCACATGCAATTTCACAATAAGTCAATTAAGCTTGATTGATTACTGTACATGGCTGTGCAACTACATTCCCTGCCTGGAGTATAGCAGAATTTGAAACCATTCCCTAACAATTTATGAGCTATTGGCAAATTTTCTCCTTGTTCCCCCTCTCAACCCTTAGCTGAATTATGAGCCTCCTACAGGACAGTAGCAAATATAGGAAAAATCAGGTAAAGAAAAGTTTGTTCCCAAAATTATGTTTTTCTTGTAGTTTTATTTTTTGTACTTTATCAAAATTTCTCTTTTTATTGAGGACAGGATGACATCTTTAATTAAGGTAAAACTTCACAAGTTGTAAACCTTATTTATCATTTAGAACCCTCACCACACATGTGACAGCTTTCCTATGCCCAACAAAATCCATTTTCATTTTCCATCCATCTCTCTCAAGGATCTTCGCTACAGGACCTCCATTGTTCATGGCATGTGCCGACACCACATAGTGTCCATCCGGGGACCAGCTGATGCGCAGGACATGTGTCGTGCCACTGCAATCAGCAAAGGGCTCGCTAACGGCACTCTCCTGCTGCCAATCGGATGTTCGCCACACCCTTAAAGTCTTGTCATCTGATTGAGAAGCAAGATATTTACCGACTGGGTCCCACGTGACGCCTTTAACCATTCCACTGTGTCCCTTTAAAACAGTTACAATGTCTGAAAAACAAGGGGGAGAGCTTTAAAAAAAGAGAATCAATAATCAAATCCTAGCAGTCAAATCAGTCTGATAGCTTTTCTGTCCACCAGTAAAACCCAACATAAGATAACAATGTACAGAACGGTGTGCATGCAAAATAGCTTTCCTTCTGGAAGGCCCGGCATAAGGCTGTTGCCTAAGGAAATTTTTAAGAAGCCCAAGCCATTTTTTTAGGAGCCCAGGATAAAATTTGCCATGGTCATTCCTGGGGGTTGGGGAGGTTGGGAAAGATGCGGGGTGGGGAGGGGGGTGTAGTGAGTTGCGGAAATTTAGGGGGGGCAGGAGTAGCCCCTTTCCGTCTGTTGAGATTTTCCATGAGACACTAATAATTCGGTCTAAATTATCAATCAAATTTTCTAAATCAAGTGTTCAGCAAAGTGATCAGGTCATGACTGAGGAAGAATACTACAGTATTCTATGCAAGTGGTGCAGCTTTTGGTGATTTTGAGACAGCATTACCACATTATATTGGCAGCTCTTTTGGAAAAAAATATATTCTTGTCTTGGGCAGAGTCATGATTATTTGTTTGATAATTTAATATTTAAAATATAAACTCTAGTATGCACAAAGAATTGCAATGATGTTTTCTGTTTGCCTGCTAGTTACTTGAATATTTCAACTTTTAAGTCGTAAACAGTCCTTTCAGAAACTAAAGAAATTCATTCAGTACATGTAAGTGAAGTTTGTCAAAGTATCAGGCAAAAAAAAGCCCAAGAATTTAAGCAAATTTATCTTTATTCAATTGTGAAAAATGTCAGCAGCATCATAACTCCAATTCCAAAACTATTTGTTATCAAAACTGGAATCAGTAATGCATCAACAGAGACACAATCCATTGGCAGACATGATGTACATTTTTTTCAATACTGAGCTTGCAATGCATTATAGGGCGATTTTAAAATACATGTATGACTGTTTTCGGCTGTTTTGTGAGCAGAGAGAGACTTTGTTGCCATGTTTTGGCCCATATCTCTTGTGATAATAGCAAACCAGGAACAGAGTAGCTGTTGTTTTCCGTTTAATTTATTGTGTGAATGATTTTTTGACCCATTTTTATAAGAAGATTGAAGTCATCGGACAGATTAGATCGGAATGAAAACTCCATGTTTAGGTGCCCACTTGCGCTCCTTGAACAAAACTTTAGTCGCCTGCATTCATAACTTAGGGGCCTCAGGCAACCGGGTGCCCATTAGGCAGCAGCCTTGAAGGGGCATGTGCTCTAGAAACGCCCAGCCAGGTACCATACACTCCAAGTGACTAACTTTTGCCTTTGGACAACTGGAACTTACATACACTACATGTAAGCTAAAGTGCTGGGCACCCAGGATTTCATGGTTAGGAAACTTTGGGCTCCTTGTAATTTTTCTTAGAACACGGCCTTGACTGAGGAAATTAGTTGTTGCAGGTTTCCCCCTCTACCTGCCTCCTCCTTCAGCCACAGGATGTCATCAGGGTGCCCCGAGAATTTAATAGTTCCTGTTTGTTCTCAGACAGAATGGGGAGATGGCTCTGTTAGAGTGAGCTGTCTTGAGCAAGCCAAGCTTAAACCTCAGTTGCTTCAATCCAGAACCCAAACAGTACCTATAGTGCACCAAACTACTACTGTAATCAGCAGTCACTACTCACTTCCATGTGAAATCAAAACTTTAAAACTGCATTTCTAGTGGGACTTAATGACAGACAGAAAACAGAAAATTTAATCACCCTCCAAAGCTGTACCAAGGTTACAAACCTGGGAATCTTTGAGCATTCCATATTGTGATTGTGTTGTCAACACTTCCTGATGCAAGGAAGCTGTCGTCGGGTGACCACGCCATGTCCAACACATCTATAATTGAAAAGTGTGCATGTCAGAAAGTAATCAGCTTAATGAAGAACGAAACAAAATAAAGATAAAACCTACCTGCACAGTTGTGTAATATCAAAAGCAGCATCCCCATGCATTTCAGAATTATAATACAGTTGATGTGAATACATGTAAATGTGGTCATGGGCTCACCTCCTGTGTGACCTCGTAAAGTATAAACGCATCTCCATTGTTCTACATTCAATTTGCCACTATTTCCACCGAATGTTGCTGTTGGACCCAAGTACCTATCAAAAATTTGATCAAATTAATTAACTAAAGTTATATCTAGTGTACAGTATGTTTTTAATCTTAAGTTATTACTTAATCGATATCATTGTTATAATTTGTTGGCTATAATTACAAAAACTTTCTTTATTTTTTTTTTTTTTTATTATCAGTAGTTTCTTTTATGTACCTTGCCATTTGCCAGATCATAATAAGTTTGTCATCTCCACCAGTAGCAAGATATTTGCCACCACAAGACCAACGAACACAGTTCACACAAGCTGAAAAAAAGAATGGTTTGAAAAAAATAGCACATAAATTATTGGCAGAATCAAGGCTTACTAAATAAATGAATTATACATGTACAGTAAATGTACCTGGTTGCAGTCAGCAACCACACAAGCAAGCAAGTAATTTCCATAACATGTGACCTCTTATGCACAGACATTCCTGACATTCTAGCCAGCTGTTTTGAAATAAAGAGCCATTCAAAGGCCATTCAACAGCTGTTCAAGTGGGCAGGGATACTATTCAAACATTCATCTCAGCTGTCCATTCAAAGTCTTCTTGAGCTGCTCAGCTGTTTGATTTCACCCATTCAAAACTTTTCTGCAGCCATTCAGTCGTTCAGGGTATCCATTTTAAACGGTTTGTCTACCTGTTTTTTTATCTCTTACTTTGCCATGTGTTCAACTATGTGAACGGACACCCAATGCCTTGTACAGTTTGTACATTGCATGCACCAGCTTTAATGCAACTGCAAATTAAAGTACATTCAGACGTTAAATGCTATAGATAATTGATTAAGAAAGATAACCTACCAAGATGGTTGTCCATTTGGCACAATAACTTTGGAACATTTTCATTCATTTCATCTTCCTCATTTTGAACCGGTGCCATGTTCCAGATTGTAACCTTCCCTGAGTCATCTCCTGCCATGTGTAATAAGAGAAAATTGACGTTTTAAGTAGGAGGACAACTGGTTGTCACAGGCGGGCAAAGCTTTTTGAACTGAACTTCTTTATAAGAAAAACTTTCATCCAGATGGTTTAACCAGGGGGGTAGGGCGGGGGGGGGGGGGTGGGTGGGGGCAAAAACATCCTCAGAACCAGTCAATTTGCCTGGCTCTTGATGCATTCATTGTTTTCTGAAATTCCATTTATAATATACTCACTGTCTCGAATTATAAGGCTGCCAATAAAAAGCAAATTGAAATTACTAGGACAAATAAAAGGAAAGTACTTAGCACTGCTAAAGATTGGAAAACAATCCATACCCACCTTGACCACCAATAACAAATCGAGAACCATCAGGATGAATGTCAATGGAAAAGAGTGGCCTCCCTGAGAAAACCATTAACAAGTGCTTTATTAGAAGTTTGAATATCTTAAGAATTTAAAATATCTTGTATACATGTACATTTATGGACAAGAAATATAAATCATATGGAAACATGTGCACTGCACGGAATGAGTGCACTTGTGAGTCCCACCTTTCCCATTAGGTTATAAAGCAACAGTGTTTATAAATTACATTCCACATTTGGAACTGATGAAATCACGTTTTTCTATAATTTTAAATCGAATATTCACTGACAACGTTAGAGCTACATGTAAGTTAGTAAAATCTGGATAAGACTTTTGATCACAAAAAAGGCATTTGAATTAAACTTGCTGCAGCATGCAGTTCACAAAAAATGGTCTACAAAATATGCAAAAAGTACGATAATCTACAAATTTGCAGTAAGCACTAAGATGTATACACTAAAGCGCTGAACACACTGATAGACTAAACGTCAAATGATCAAGTAAACTAACGCGCGTTTTTTCAATTCTCGCCCGTGCAATATTACAGAGACAAAACATCGACAAAACTCTCGATCTGCTAGCATCTTACCTTCATGCGAAACCCAGCCCGGTTTTAGTAACCTCATTGTGGGAAGAGCCAAAGTTTATAACGTCTCTCAGACAAAGTTTCCAGCTATGCCAGCCGCCATCTTGAATGATAGTCTCATGGTTGATACTGCTCCTACATGTAGCATCGCTGGCGCATACTTGTACCCAGATTACCAGCTGCATTCACACCACTGGAGCCCATGTCCAGTGTCAATATAATATATAAAACGGCCAGTCGAAAGGAGTCTGTTCATATGAAAATAAAATAGCGGCCCTCTCTTTTAATTTTCTCTAAAATCACGGAGAAGAACGAAAACATTAAGCAAGGTGCAGAAGGGGTGAAGCTGTGAGCCGTGATTTCACCGCTCAAACATCGCACTCGTTCGCTCATTTTTTTGCGCGAAAAATGAATTCAAAGGGAGAAAAATTGTCACTGTATTCGTTTCATCTTAATTTAAAGACTGCTTTACCCGAAATTTAAGCTTTCGATCGAGAAAATATGCGCAGAAGAAAGAAAAGTGACAAAACGGCTTTAAATGACAAGTACATTCAAGATTGTATTCTCTTGGTACCTTAAAAGTACCTCAAGTGATCAGTTTTTTACGTTCTTCGCCGCGAATTTTAGAGCTTAAGGGGAGCATGCTCACATGTCTATATGAAAACGAGTATTAATTAATCAAAACTAATTTTTCATATGCAAAGTTTTGCACTTGGAGTCGTTTTGCTGCAGAGGCAGGAGACAACTTGTTTTGCGGTTAATTTTAATTTTTATTTTTTTCCTATTTTTTTAGTAATTCTAATTTGATCGTTTTTGTGCTTGATTTTTTACTAGTCATGCATATTTAAATCATCACGCCAAATCAAGCCTGGTGATTCACAAAATAAGCTTTTTTTAATACGTGTCGGTAGAATGGCACAGCGACCATAGATGAGCTCAGTCCGAAATATAATTTTACGAAAACGATGGTGGCATATATCGCGAGTTTTAATTTTCGCGACTCAACGAGAGGGGAAAAATGAATTAAAATTAAGGGAGAAAAATTGTCATCACAATCGTTTCCGTGATCTTAATTTAGAGACTACTTTACTCGAAATTTAACTCCTTTCGATCGAGAAAATATGCGCAGAAGAAAGAAGAGTGACAAAACGGCTTCAAATGACAAGTATCAAGATCATATTCTCTTGGTACCTTAAAAGTACCTCAAGTGATAAAAAGTGGTGATTCGGAGGAAGAATTTAAAAAAACGACATCAACTATCATCGGCCCAGAAAGAAAAGAAACTACTTTTAATCCCGCTAAATTGTTGGCTCGCGCAAAAGAAAGAGCCTCCGCATGGAAATCGCATTTATGTAAGTTCCGTTTGTATGTTTCAGTATTAAAATTTAGGGTATACTTTTATCTTCAAGGCTCCTTTCATTAGCTCTCGGGAATGTCGCTCAATCTGTAAAGCAAGCCATATTTACGGTATTATTATTTTTTAATATTTGTAATGTTTGACCATATAAGGTCACGAAAAGAGGCAAAATTCGTGACTGTAAAGCGCAAGAAAAATGTAGCCATAATAACAAATAAGTAGAAAACGTGCGCTGCCAAATTGCGAAAAATTTACGGTATCAAAGAGTATTATCAACACTGTATGGATATAATATTTGAAGAAGCCATCTGTTCTTCTAAGGGACAAAACTGAAAAAAGTCAATTTTCATAAATCGGCTCGTCTTAAATATTCCAGAATAACCCGACGTTGTTAAAATGTATTATAATTGTAAAAGAGTTATCAAGGCGGCTATCATTATGAAACCATACTAAAATTAGCTACAGCGAAAATTTGTGGCAGTAAGGTATGACGGGAACCAGTGACAGTTGACAACAAGTAAAATATCCAACATTACTTCGTGACTTAGTATTGTTTTCATAAAAATAAAAGAAATAAAAATAAAAAACAAGTGGAATCAAGATGTTACTCAAACCAGATATAGCAACAGTTTCCTTTTCATTGCACAGAGCCGCCTTAGTGGTGTTACCCTATGTCGTGAAAATGACCCTTTCTGTATCACAAAGAGTTATTACCTCTCTTCTCACTTCCAAAATATTTCGCCATGTTGCCCTGGTGCAAATTTTATTATACTCCTTAGAAAGAGACATCGCGAGATTAAAGTTCTTTACCCGAAAAAGACGGCCCAATGACCCCGTCTCGAATTAATCGCGGAACTCTTGATCTTAGTAAAGTCTGACGCACGTAGCCATTGGGCTTTGTACCCCCCTGCTGAATCTTAAACAAGCATATTTTCTGTCAATTATCTCCTGCACGTTGCTTTAATTTATGTTTTATTATGTGGTTTGTTTCAGACATAATATATACTTCTAGCGCAGCGTGGAATTTTAAACAGCTGAGAAAAAGGTCGCGTTAAAACTGTAGGAAAATGCATTGCAAGAAAAAAAAATATGGCGTAGAAAATGCATCGTTAAAAAAAAGTGATGTTTTGGTGATTAGATGCCCCAAGTGAACCTTCATATATAAACAGCTTAGATATTGGTTCTCAGCCAAATTAACATGTTAAATTATCATTTCATAAAAATTTTCGGAAAAACATGTCTTTTTTTTGCTCTTTGACAGAGAGAGGCACTGTTTCATTAGATGCTGGCGACTGGCCCAAATATAGAACACCGTCAGTTCGGTCTGAATGTAGAATTGCATTGTATGATCAAATCAGTAGGCCACGTACCCCTCCTGCTGTTACACAAATGTGTATTATTGTCTTGAATCCCTCGCTTACAGAAGAGTTCTAAGTAGATCATTTTAGTCATAATACATTCACTGGCTGAGTACGAATGTTTAATGAAAACAAAAGCTTGCTAATGACAAGAACTGCAAGAACTCACGTGAATGAAGAAACCGCAAAGAGGCCTACTTGAAAAAAAACTGATTAGCCGACGGTAGCTATAGTAGTGTTGAAGTGATCGACACCTGTAGGCTGGTAAATTAATAGATATGTATATTTTGCCACTAAGGGTCAATGAAACAAGCCCTAATTTACCTTTAAAACAAGTATATAAACCCTCTTTTTAATTACGTTCTTTTGTCTTCGTATAAGCAGGTGATTGCGTCAATGCGCATTCATCGTCTCGCTTTGTTAACTAAGAACCCATTCATCAAATATATAAAGCTCTTCGAAGCATCTCTACCTCAATTTGATCCAGTCATCTTCTTTAAGATGGAGAACCTTGTCATTGTTTGTCTAGCAGTCTTCCTCGCTGTGACAGTTGCCAGCAGCCTGCCTCGCGCCATTAAACCACAAAGTCATTATAACGAAGAGGGTAAGTTTTTTTTCCTCGATTGCAAATTTTGAGCTTGGAGGCTCACTTGATCGTCTTCTTGACGAAGTCAAGCCGAGAGTCATCACCTTACATACAGTCTTTTCATATTAAAACCGATAATTATCAACTGCTATTTACCGTGTTTGTTGGCCATTTAATCCGTTACTAAATCCTTTTTTTTTAGGGGAGAGCTTGGATCTAACGAAACGAGGTAACAATGAAAATATATTTCTGTTGTTATTTATTTCAAAGCGTTTGCGGGGTTAACAGATGTTCGCAGCCCCAAATACAGTTATTGTAGTAAAATCTATATATAAACTCCTTCTCTCTCTCAGCTTTCAAGCCTCCTGCTTTATGATTAATGAGTCAACTTCGCCCTGTCTAGAACTTCAATATTTTGGTTAAAAATTCCATGTCTAAAGATCGGACAATTCATTGCTTTGACGAAACTATATATAATAATATGTGTTCCTGTGCAAGAAATTCCTTTTTTTTTTTTTGGCAGTGTTTCTCACTTAGAATCTACCGCCACTTCTAGTAAGATACAGGAGTATCTGACTGGGGAAAAAAAACCAGTTGAAACATAATTGGGGTCAATTATGACGGTCTAGCATCTTTTTCAGTTAGAGAAGTTATTAAGTTTTAAAGCTACAATAAAAACTCCAGTGACTGGAATGACCGCGGCATTTACCATTTGGTAATTAATATCCAACAAGCGCGAGTGGAATAATCTATTAAAACGCCAGCAAAAGATAGAAAACTAAAACAAAATAACCCTCCCCCACCAAAAAAACATACACGTATGTTTACCATATTTGTAGAGCATGGAACAATGGCTCTTATGCCATGATGGCTAAGCCAATGAAAACTCTTCAATTACACCGTGATCCAATGATCCAGTGGTTAATAATAGTGCTTAGCCTCTGTTATAACAAATTCCATTTCAGGCTGTAGGGATCGCTATCCCAGCATGTGCACGAAAACGAGATACAGCAAAATCTGCAACATCCGGGGCAGTCCGAGCTTTGCTTTTGTCCGAACTCGTTGCCCAAAGACCTGCGGAATGTGCCACTAAGTGAGTGAATAAAAATTTAGCTTCGAAGAGTAGCTTTCTAGACTACCTCCACCCCTCCCCTCCTCAAATGTTGTACCTAGTTTATAGCGATCAACGTACTTCAGGCTACACCTAGTTAGTTCACAGGCATGCCACTAGACTTGCCACAAGTCGACCTTTCCTCAATCCTTGACTTATTTCTGTCCCTCGAGCGAAGCGAGATGGTAATTTTCGAGCGACGAAGTCACGAGCGCGAGCGACGAAAGTAACAACATACATACATACATACATACATACATACATACATACATACATACATACATACATACATGCATACGTTTATTTGATAAAAGGCCAGGAAAGAATTATTGGAAAGGACTTCTAGAAAGTCTACCAACATCACTGATTTTCCCTAAACATGTTTCAACTGGTTCTTGTACTATGAAGACCATATTGGTGTTTAGAGGCAGCGTGGGCGAGTGGTTAGGGCGCCGGACTTGAAATCCGGAAGTCGAAGGGTTTAAGTCCCGCCCTGGCTACTAAGCTGGAGTTGTTTCTCGGTAGACCCTAGTTCAACCCCTCGGTCATGCTTAAAAATAGCCAGTTTGTCTCGTTCCTACTAGTTGGGATTTTTAAGCCTATTATGTTAAGTTGATATATTTGTTTCTTTCAGTTTAAGTGGCACGCTAGACTTTCTAAAAGTCCTTTCCAATAATTCTTCCCTGGCCTGTTGGTTTCGCCTTTGGAAAGGAATTTGCGTTCCCTTGCACCCGGGTAACACACTTTAGACGGAGGGAAATATAAATTGCGTTCACTTCCACTCGGATAACACTCTTCAGAATGAGAGAAATAATTTTTCGCGCCAAACATTTACGCTCTGATCCACATCCCTGCAAGTGAAACAAGTCGACCTCTCGCGACTTCCGTCGCTCGTGCTCGCGACTCCGTCGCTCAAAGATTATCCTCTCGCTTCACTTGAGGGAGATAACTAAGTCAAGGATTGAAAAAAGGTCGACTTTTGACAATTCTATCATATTAGAGGATAAATTACACTAGGTGCGGCGTCCAAAAGAAAGGAATATCGAGAGCGAGATGCTTTGTTCCAGCAGACTGCTGCATCTTTGCTTTTGACCTGGAATGGCCGAGAGAGCACTTTTAATTCCAAAAGCCCTTTTAACATTTCGGTTAATTTTTCTCATGTGCCGGTTATAATGCAATACAATATAATCCAACGTGAATGTGAGGTAATTTCGAGCTGCCAGAAGCTATAAAATCACCCGAAATTACCTCACACACAAGTTGGATTATATCGTAATGCAAATGAGAAAAGTTCACCGTGAAACGGCTTTTGAGTGTTCTAACACCAAAACCAAACTAATCACTTTAGATCTGGCCAATCACAATATACACAGACAATCCAGTGAACCATTCAAATCTCAAAGCTAGGCATGAGGCGCGAGAAAACTTGTACGAGCGAGTCACGCGATTGGTTTTGGGTTTATTTCTGATTGGATAAGAAAGTAACGCGAGTTTTTAAGCCAGACAACTTCAGCGATAATGCAAACAAACCTAAGCTAAGTCCTTTAATTGTAGCTTCTTAATTATTCTTAGCATTTGTATCTTTTTATTTAGTACACGATCCCACAAGCTTGTTAGCTTTGAAATTTTTTTTATGGTGTATAAATAAAGGTTGAATGTATGTAAGTAAGTCGGATTACTTTTGACTCGAGTAAAAACTGCTGTACTGTAGGTATATCAAGTGATGCCTGAGATTAATTGGGAGCTGAAAAAAGTTCCATAGTGATGAGGGCAGGGTAGGGAACCAGGCAGTGGCTGAGGTTAAATGAGTCTAATCATTTGAGAAGGAAAAAATTCGCGCAGACACTCTTTCCTGCCGGTATTTAACCTCCCCCCCCCCCCCTCCCCACTGAACTCAAAAAACCTATTAGTAGTCAGCCAGTATTATACCTTGATGCACGTCCTTTGATCAGCCAGTTAAGAATACGTTTGTTTTATTTGCAGATGAATTTTGTTCATGTGAAGACAGATGAAAATTTCTAAGTCCATACTTATATCATGGCCAGTCTGACTTCAAGAAAATTCCCATCGTTTGCACTCACACAACTAACATGTAGATCACTACACTGTAAGCTAGAGGCAATAAAATTAAACTATATGTAAATGAACCGTCTCCAGCTGTACTTTAATTGAGATATAATGGTTGGTGACCAGAGCTTCTCTGCGACCTCCCCTGGATGAGGAGATTTACACTTGTCCCAAGGTTTAACCGGTGCGTTTGACCCAGATTTATGTTTCACGGTCAATAGTGGTCGATTCGCAACGAAAGCTGGAATTCAAAGGCAGAATTTGCTGTAAAGTTCGTCTTTTAGACCATAAAATCACACAAACCAAACTGATAATTTCACAGATTTTGTAAATTGCAGGGCAATATAATTAAGCTATAAAAGTGTTTTTTTTTGTTTTTTTTTACCTTTCGCGAAGATTTCAAGCCAGTCTCCAAAGTTTCGCATGCGGTGACATCAGCTTCCACGTCTTCACAACGAGAGGCAAGAGCATGAAAATACTTTTGTGACTATTCCCATGGGACAAATGCCAATATCCCTAAGAATTCTGAATTGTAGTAGATTTTACGGTTGCAGTTAGCGCCTAGGGCTAGGGTTATTTCAAGTTAGGGTCAACTTTCTCCCCACAGCCAGGTTGAGAGGGTAAAATTCCTTTGCGCATCCACTATTCCCATGGAAAAGGTTAGGAAAATGGCCAGAAATCCTCACCTGCGGGCGTCTTTGAAAAAGTTATGGTTAGCGCATAGGGATAGGGTTATTTCAAGTTCTAACCACAGACAGGTTGGGCGACGATCCTTCGCGCACCGACTATTCCCATGGCAAACGTCAGGAAAATGGCCAGGAACCCTCACCACAACTGCAGGCGTCTTTAAAAAAGTTAGTGTTAGCTCTTTGGGTTAGGGTTATTAGATGTGATTGCTTTTTTGAATTTGAAAAAAAAAATTGAGAAGGATCTAAAAACACCATTCGTTACAGCTTTAGGAGCTTGTAATCCAAAAACGGCACGGTGAAATACTTTTACATTATTAAATTTTTGATAAGCATGATAAGACCCAACTTTTGGTAAAGTTCTAAAAAATCTGCACATGGGGTTCAAAACCACCTTAACATTTTGAAAATTTAAGTTGGCTCTGAACTCTATTTACAGATTTCTTTAAAACATTGCTAAAAGTTGCGTCTTATCTTGCTTATCAAAATTTAATAATGTAAAGAAATTTCACCTCGCCCGTTTTGAATTATAAGCCTGTAAAGCTGTAATGAAGGGTCTTTTTAGCAGTTCATACTGTTGTTATGGTAACCCATTATGTCAAGAAAATTATAACAACGTGTTCGCCAATGATTGGGTAGTTTTTTGATACCATGATTGTAGCATCAAGTGATAAAGAGTGGTTATAATGACCCATCAAAGTCAAAGTGGTGGAAACTGTTTTGAGCTACAGGGGCAAAAAATTATGAAAATGGCAGATCATTACTTGATGGCAAATCTGAAAAGGGCAAAAGCTTGAAGATTTATTTCCACTAATTCATTGAGGAAAAGTAACTCAACGGAACGATTCCGGCCGGGTTCTCGGTTCGAATAGGAAAATTCTACCCGTTCCTGGAACCAATGAGAAACTGAGGATAATAACTGTCAGAATAATATTTACTGAGCAAGATCCATCTCCTAATTACATGTATACTGCTGTGATCTCTCAAAATTTGGAAATTGAAAGTTCGCAACGCAACTGTTTTGCATTGCTGTGAATTTACTCTTTCCTCTTTCTCATTTTTTTGTTTTTTTGGCGATAATATTTGCGGACGTCGTTCTTAAAGACTGGGGCTGATATTTTAAACAAAACTTTGTTATCGAGTTTGATGCTTTAAGACTAGGATACCGCTCACTGTAGCATCAATCTCGTACCCCGCAGGGTGCTTGCTTGAAACGTAATCGAAACAAAAACTGGACAACGTGGTTGTTCTTTATTTAGCGTTTATTCCCCTCTCTCCTGACAGTCGTTTGTAGCTCACTCCCTTTTGCCCTTTGTTCGTTTTGTATTTCTCTAAAAGTCTTTTTAAGGTGTATTATTAAAAGTTATAAAACGCCTTCCTTAACTCATTATTCCGTGTTGTGGATTTTTCACCAAACATTTTTATCAAGTAGTTCAACAAAGTTTACAAATGCAAAAACGTCGTGAATGTCACAATTGAGACGCAAAAATATGAGTACTTCAATCACTCTGCTTACTCGGACTGGTGGTAGGAAATAATATTCTTTGCCTACCGCAGAGATTTGCATGTTGTCTCAAAGAACGAAGCAATATAGAAGCATCCAGACTTATGCTATGAGCTCTTAAGGTTATGTTTAATTTACAACAAAAAATTAGCAACAATATTCTAGGACCAATCCAATCTCAAAACTACACAAACAAGACTTAAGCTCACAGTTGTTGCTTCCCAGCTCCTGTAAGCACATTGCTTTTGCGAGTTCACAAGTATTTAATTATTTACAGCCCTTGATTTAAGATAGGCTCCTGCTGTTCTCTTAGATTGCTCTCGATAACGCATATCTTAATAATCTCCATGGACATCGCGTGTCCGACCAGGTACGTAAACAAAAGATATTTACTCTGCTTCGTCATGCGTGCGGCGTTTGTTTCTGCAACATCGTTTCGTCATGGTAGTCGTGCCAATAAAAGCACGTCGTTTAGCTACACTTTTTTAGATTAAAAACAAGTGGTATCTTTTTAATCAATTCCTTTTCAGCTACACGAAATAAACGGCAGGCAGGTGACACCACATAAATTAACATCAATAATTAGCTACCACCCATGCATGCATACTGATCATCTCACCTCGTTAACTACGTAAGTCTGTTCTCACGCTGGTCAGGTTTGTCTCTCTGAACTGTCCAGAACTCGCTAAATATGGCCGTCCTCATGAAGTTTTGTTTTGTTCTTGTGGCTGGGATGCTTTTCGGCAGCCTTACTGCGAAACCTATGGAAGATCCTGCACCATCAAGGTATTATTATGATGGTGAAAGCAATGCGTATTTTGACGTAGGTAAGTTGTTCCCGATTTTGTATCGAAAGAGGTTTCTCTGATACTTAAAAAAGAATGTCTTGAAATGTAAATATTTAAAGTAGCTTATACGTAGAAGTGATCGAATAAGAACTTTAGCTGAACAGACAAATAAAATTTAATATCGATGCAAAACATTTAGTTTAACTTCCGCGAACAAAAAGTATTGAACGGACGGAAAGTTGGCACAAAACTATAAATACTGAACTGTGAAAGAGCTCTTTACACCTTATCAAAAGTGATTTTTATTGCTTTTGGATGGTAGAGCATTCCCAGAGATTTAAAGACTATAAAGGAAATGAATATTGTTGAATTTCCACTTTGAGATTATATCTCTTGCAGTCGTTCATGTTTACTTAATTATGATTATGGTTGGTATGGAGCCTCTGTTTTTGTTTAAGCGTTTCCACGATTATTACAAAATACCGCAATACATCATTATTAGAAAGTCTGACAACTCCTTTTCAACACAGTCTTATGTTATTTCAAAGCAAATATCATTAAACCAGAGTTATAAAAAAGTGAATGTTCTCGTCATATTCGGGGATAAATTAAAATGTCAAAAGACAGACGTTTCGAGGCTGTTACATCTTCATCAGTGATCTGAATGCAACTGAGCTTCATTGAGATCACTGATGAAGAGGCAGCAGCCTCGAAACGCGTCCTTTTTTTACATTTTATCTTTTTTACATTTTATTTTTTGCACGAACCAATGCGCAACACATTTTTTCCAACTTTTGCCTTTAAATTAATCAGGCTTGCCCCTACAACTTGGATGACTGCGCGAAATCTATATTTTAATCTAAAATTAATCAGGTGAAGCGAAAATCTTGCGCCATTGACAACTGGGTCGAGAATGCAAGCCGGAAAGTAGCGTAGGATCGATGAACGCCACTTGCAAATAATTTGAGTTAAGTTGGTTTCCAGTCAATACGTAATTCAGCTAATTGATAGCTGGTAAATGTTTAATGTCTGAAAATTTAGAAATTTTTCTGCAATAAATAACAACATCTTGCGCAATAAACCCTAATCAGAATGTGTTTCGTTTGTTTTGCAGGGAAGTATATAGAAGTAAAACGAGACAAAGGTTTGAAGGGTTTTTTGTTTCTTTGTTCCTTTTTTTTTTTTTTACCTTGAAAGTAACTTGTAGAATTCAGAGATATATGCCGTTTCCGTGAGCAAAAATAGAGCGATTTGTTTTTCAGGGAACAAATAATTTAGTTTTGCTTGTAAATAGATATAGAATTTAATTTTTACTTGTACAGAGGGCTACTAACTTTCAAGAAAGTTATTGCTATTATTAATATTATTATTTTATGTGTGATGAAATATATATATATATATATATATATATATATATCTGCAGTTAGTTATATAAATATATATAAAGTGTAACATTTCATTTTCGTAAAACAGTGCTCAATACATTAGAGTAGAGCGAAGTATATAATGTGGGAGGGAAAACACAAATAAACTACAAGTTCATCCCTACAAGCCTGTTTCGTGGTCGCCCACTCATCAGGGGATTTAATAAGAATAATCCTTACCACCGTTTATATACAATATAATTTACATAATATATGCAGCGCGAAATTTAACGGGTTAGTTGTTTCGTAGGAGGGCTTTGTTTCTGTGGCGGCAAGATGATGCGAGTTCATTACGTTTGTTAAGTGTTGATAGCTCGGGTTGGCAGATGATAAGGAATTTTTCTTTAAGGCAAAGGTTACATCTTTTGCTTGAGCTGTTATACGGCGAGTGTGATGAGAGAATGCGCCAGGAAATAAAGTGTTCGATGTTATTGTCTTTGAGGGTCCAGATGTGCTTGCTGAGTTCGGTCGAGTTTCTGTGTTTAGCGTGGCGGAATGATGCCACGAAACAGGCTTGTAGGGATGAACTTGTAGTTTATTTGTGTTTTTCCTCCTACATTATATATATATATATATATATATATATATATATATATATATTTCCCTAAACTGTTAGATGACATCTAAAACACGAAAGACTATATTTCATAGCGTTTCCAAATACCAAAAAGAGCCTTAAAAACAGGACTCGCAGCAGAATATTTTGGACTAAACTCGAGCTGAGGGAATCAATGTTTGGAGATGTGATGAATTACCAATTCTTGTTTTTGATGCATCTTCGCAAACTTGGACGAAGGAGTAAAAGGGAATAAAGATCCATGTAAGTCAATATCTCAGGTCCATATCACCGTCACCTGACTCGTCCCCAGTTTTCTCTTTGATAGGACCTCTCAAACGGCCTGGGACGACTGGGGCGAGCCAATCAGCAACATCATAATGATCTTCTTTGTTTAAACTTGATGAATTATTTAATCAGTCTTATAAGTTAAAAATAGTTTCAAATCCTTGGATTGTTTTGAAATATCTATTGTCCAAGTAATTTATGACTCCTAAATATGTTCCTTCTTTAATTCTTACAAATCACGCCTGCAGACTGTCGGGATAGCTCTCCAAGGTGTAGCAGATACAAAATGTGCAAGATCAGCCGCAGTCGCAAGTACTCTTACATCCGAATTCGCTGCCAGAAGACGTGCGGAGTTTGTTAATGAGGTAGGTCAATAATTAAACACAGACGCGAAAATACTGAGAAATAAAAGAATAAGTCGCCTTCTCTAAACGCCCCTTAGATTTCTCGCTAAATCTAAAATTTCCTGTTTTGGCCACCAAGATTTAAATTTCCTATACCTTGCAGGCGCGGAGACATTTTGTTAAAGAAAGAGTTGTGAGGAAAAGGAAAGTGACTCCATTTCAGTGATGTTTTTCTCCTGTTGCTGGAACATAAGAACTCCTCTCATCGCTTCGTGTTCGTTTTATACCTCCCACACATATTTCCTCCTTTTTTAGCCATTAAACGTTGGCTGTATCATCGCTATATGTTGCTAATTTTGTGTGTGTGCTTTGACTTCCGTTTCGCATATTTTCTTTTTAAGTTTCACATTTTACGCAGTCTATAGGAGAATCTTTGTTTACAATATTTGCCTCATTAGCATAAGCGAGACAATTTCTGATGGAGCTACAAAAACATTAGTTCTGAATATTGAAAGGGCACAGCACGATTAACTGTCCCAAGGAATTTGCGCCCGATGTATCGAATAGTCAGTTTTGTTCGACGCTAATTTAAAAACTAAAAATTCTACCAAGAATGTATGAGCTCTTTAGCGCTTTTGCAGAAATTTTGCAGTTTTTGAAAGCCAATTTCTCCTCGAATATTACACCCAAAAGCCAAACATTTCACCAGTTACTAATTTTCACAAGCTCGTAATGTTTGTAGTCAATTAGTGTCCAGCGTGATGCCTTCTCTGCGTAAAGTCGTATGTTTTGTGGAAAAATGTAAACAATGACGTCAGAAAAGAGTCGCCTATAACTTACTTTACTCTATTTTTCCTGCTTTAAAATAAGAATTCTATCTTGACTCGGCAATCTTTATAAGGGAAAGCACCCTTAATATCCAGTATTTTGTTCTCGTGACTAACATTTCTTTACTTTTCCAGATTGCACGTTTGAATTTTAGAATCCGGCAAATCTTATAATTTTTAATTTTCGTTTTCTTGTTTTCCCTGCAGGAGAACCACGCTTTATTTGCGGAAGGATCGATGTCCTTACACGTATACAAGGCCTTAGTTTCTAGTTACTTGAGTGGAAATAAAATTTTCATCATTTGCACTTGTAAAGAGAAGATTAGCACAGTGTACACGATTAAAACAAAATCTTTACAAAGAGAGGATGATTTCTTCAGCAACGCATGAGTAACAGTTCCCTAGCAATTCCAAAACGAAGCGTCTGTGTTGGCGTGGACCTTTCTCAGCGAACATCCTCTCTAAGGTGTTTTCCGACTCCGCGAAAAGATTGAGACGTTGCTAGCGTTCAAAAATGATTTAATTGAAAAACTTGTTGCCCAGTTGTATCTGAGGATCTTAAAACGGAATCAAATCTAAAATGACGCAAGCTTTTCTTCCACTCCAACGAGTATAATATCATAAAACTAAAAAAAGAAACCTCTAATGCCGTCAAATATATAATCTGAAGCAAATTTTTAAACTCTTATCCTTCGCGTTTGCATTTCAGTCTCGTTCAAATGTGACTTTCAGATTGTGTTCCTACAGTAACTGTTGCTAGAGCGGTTCCAGGAAACTGGGATGGAGTAGTCACTGAAAAAGAGAACAAACCAAAACAATCAAGTCACTCACTACAGTGAAACCTAAGCTGAACTACTAATCACCTCCTATATATTTGAATGGCATTTGGTGGTGCAGTATATCAGAAACGTCGCGGCTTCCTTAAAGCTATCGATTTTAATTTCTTCATTCCTAAGCATTTGACAGACCATTTAAATTATTCGGTTGTCTGTTCGGTGACTTGGCCTTTGAATGGCAGCGACCTCACTACTTTTGTTTTGTGAATCAAGTTGTTCTTATATATGCTAACTAGTTTGCATTTAGCTGACAAAAACAGAGCACCTCCAGCCTCGCTTGCATTCAGCATTCATAGGCCAGGTAATTAAGCACACAACTGTAAAGTGGCCTATTTGCCGACACCCTTATAACCTGGTTAAAAAGGCACTGTGAGAGTAAAGCGACCTCCCCAAGAAGACAGCATAACGGCCCTTTCCAGAGTTAAACCCTGGTATCCAGAGCTCTAGCCATTAGACCGCCACAGCGCCTTCCAAATAAATAACATTACTCACCAAATTTTCAACACAGTTTACAAGATTTTGGACACTGCCTTATGACAAAGTCGTATAAACTGTGCGTAGTGCTCCAACACAGCGTCTGAAAGTAGCGGCAGGCCGGCATCTCTGGACACTGCACCTCACCTGGAACTGTCAAATATTATTATTATTATTATTATTATTATTATTATTATTATTATTATTATTATTATTATTATTATCAAAAAGCGAGCTGCGCATGGCCAGGAGGCGCTAGTTTCCGGTCTTTTTTCCGCAGGAAATAAAAATTGATGGTACATATAACATGGTAGACAAAATCAGATGTAATAAAATTTTCAAGAAGGAACTTGAGAACAGTGTCAAACTTCTACGAAACCAACGAAGCATTTTCAATATATATAATATATAACATGTAATAATTTATAATCTCTTAACATTATTTACTTACAATCATCTTCAAGAGAAGCTGCGTCTAAAGCAACAAAGGAAAATAATATATTATACGCTTGAAATTTGGAATGCTATTAAGAAATCAAGACGGCTTAGCTTTTAATGAGTACTGAGTCCCCTAAGCAATTGTTAGGGCAAATACGGTACTACTCTTTCGAAATAATAAAGCCGATTGAGATAATTATTTCGAATTACTGGGGTCATGCAGTTTGCGTTTATTGGCTGAAAAATTGGAATATGGAAGAAATCCCTCGAACATCGCATTGCACCATAGGACACCGTACGGACCCGTGAGTATGTATAAGCAGGAGGTTATCAAGATAAGAGAGTGAATCCCCATATAGGTCTTCTACCCGAGGTAATCCCTCTTAAGTTTATTTTTTAGATATAGTACCCAGTTCTTCCGAGGATGTTACTCACGCGATGCGTGGACAGCCCAAGCGACTTTATCCCAATTACTTGAGACGAAATGGCGGGAAATGTGGTGAAAAGTCATTTTATATGTTTTGGTTTCCAAAAAACGTTTCATAGCACAGATGTTTTCTGCACTCCCAGCCGTCTTTTTGTTCGGCTGGACTTTCATTTGCTTTGTGCAAAGCTTGTTAGCTTTGACGTCTTCTATCGTGTATAAATAAAGGTTGTATGTTGTGCTCGTTTGGCTGTTAATTTTTTACTGTTCATTGGGTTTTTCGGAGTTTACAAAATAAGCACAATGGCTGTCAGTATGTGTGCGTTATAATTCTTTGTTCCTCTTTTTGGCACTCTTTACAAAACAACAACATGGAATGACCACATTCCGCGTATTCTAGAGAAAGTCATTAACGCGCGCTCACGAGCGTGTGCATAAACACAACATATAACAACATATACTTTTTCGCTTTCTCGTGCTGTGTTCCTATGTTTTCTAAGCAAACAATGCTCTTCTGAGGTCTGGAAAAACTACTGAACGTAGTCGTGTGTCGCTCGAGCGTCCGTAAGCAGTTTGTCTAGGCCTTACGCCAGCATTTCTTTCTTAGAGAACATGGAACACCGTCTTCTATTTGGTAAATATAAACGTTACAGTTACATATATGGTGATAGTTCTCTCTTGACGTACGATAACTTCATTAAATATATCTTACATATGGCATCTTTACGTGGAAATATTTGCTTTGCAAAATGATTCCTGTAAGAGTTTTTTGATACGACGTATTTGGCAACGATAGATTTACTGACCTCCTTCGATGTAGGGATCTCCTTCGGACGCAATGTTTCCGCCAACAGATTGCACGATGAATAACAAAGCGACAAGCGACAAAAAAATTTCCATCTTTGGGTAGGCCTCACGGTTCTTCATTTTGCCGAAAATTAAATCAAAACTGTACCCTCTTTGCGAAACTTTCGTCGAGTCTTGTTTCCGACTTTTCTCGTTTGCAGTATATCAGTTCAATGACGAAGTAGATTTTTATAAAGATATGAAATTATCATAGTGTACTATTTTCGCAATCGTAACAAAATTTTAGTCTCAATAAAATGTTATTGTATTTATTTTAAATTAAGCTTGATTACAAAGACAAATTGAGCATTTATGTGTTAATTCTCACACCACTGGGAGCCGTCCTTGTCGTCTCTGAGACGCTTAAAGGTTGTAAAATCAATTTGTGGCTTACAAAAAGAAAATCCATTTATTCAGCGCCGCGTTGCGATTGTGTTACTTCAAATGTAATGGAATCTTCGATCAATATTTCCTTACAAACTGAGCTACAGAACTTTCCTTCACACTAAACCGGTTTCTCGACATAGCACGGAAATATCGTTAATTGTCTGTCAAATATTAGCTTTTAATTTCTCCAGACTGGACTAGTCTCTCGACATATCACAAAAATATTTTTAATTCTGTGTCTAGCGTAAGCTGTTAATCTATAACACGATATATATTTCTCGCTCAGTGATTTTTAGTATATGAAGAAAGGCTACTTTTAGGAAAGCGATACCCAAACGCTTTTCTGAGACCGAACAGAGTAATATAAAAACGTGAAAATTACGCTTGCTTGGAAGCCAATGATCAATACGCCCGACAAAGAAATTCCCTTTTCTGACTTTGTCTTGGCTGAGAGTTCGAGTAGGATATCGCCCCTGTGGTCCAACAAATAAATCTTGTGCCTTGTAGTCATCATATCAGCGGTTATTATAGAGCGATTTTCAACTGAGTGTCGGGTAAAACCAAACCCAAAGTAATTATACTCTAGCCAATCACGAAGGACACAGAAAATCCGGTGGACCAATCAAAACTCAAACTAGGTAAATACAAGTAACTAACGCGAAGCGCGGGAAAACCTCACGATTGGTGATTGGATGGTTTGGGTAGTGATGAGAAACCAATAACCTTTTCGATATTCAAGAGAAAACCGCCCTATACCGGAGAATAATTGATTGAAATTGATCAACAATTTGATCTCATTTTGAACGACGTTAGACATAATATAAACAATTGTTGATCTTAATTTTCAGAATAAATTCTACAAGGTGTTTCTGTCTCGCAACACTGGAATTCTCTGTCTAACTAACATTCTGTTAAAATAAAGACCATTTAAAAGTGAATGGAAAGATCATTCATGTCTTCATAAATGCTATTTGTATTGGAGATTTTTTACTGCTTTTTACAATTGGATGTTTAATTCCAAATTCATCCATTTCTGCTAAACACCAAAAGCGGGGGGGGGGGGGTCAATCTTTATTAATTCAATACAGTTAACTGCCTCAGTTTGCTATACAATGATCAAAGAAGGGTTGAAGAGAAACAGACTGAGCTTATCCTATATATGGACCTCATTCCCCAGGTAAGCTCTCTCAAGGCCCCGTCCACACTAAGCCTGGAGGATTTGAAAGCGGAGGTTTCACTCTGAAGACGCATCAAATGTTTTCCGTTCACACAACGACGGAAAAATTTAAAAGAGCAAAAATCACCGGTCATTTTGGATTTGTACTTGGTCAGGGAGATCACATAATTATCATGACGCCACTGTTTTCACAAAGTTCCATTTTTAAAATGTTTTTTGTCCACAAGAAAACGCAAAGCCGGCATTTTCAAATTCCTCCTGTTTAAAGAGCTTTTTTGAAAAGCTCCGTTTTCGTGACGGATTAGTGTTTACAAAACTGCATTTTCAAATTTCTCCTGCGTAGTGTGGACGTTGCCCAAGTTATTTTTAGACATGGTAATTCAATTCTGGGAACGGTTAAGGTGTTTTATGCTGAAGCAAGAGCTCAGACCTTTCATTCGAAGTTTGTGACAAGGGTTTTTCTCACGAGGACAGCCGATGGTCTGGCGCCTCCTTACATTGTGGATGGTCTGGCGCCTCCTTACATTGCCGATGGTCTGGTGCCTCCTTACATTGCGGAACTTATTAGTTGTTACCAATTCACAGTATCATCTTTGAAATTCTGATTTCACCATACCCAGATTTCGGACCGCTGCTAGGACCTATGGCAAACATAGCCTGACTTATTTAGGCCCTGTCATTTGGTCCAAACTCGACAAATCTATTCGATCGTCTAAATCATTGGACACTTTTAAAAAGCGCATCAAATTGGTTAATTTCACAAGCCTGCTGGACAGTACTTGTAAAGACTAAATACTTACATGAGTACATATATTTAATATTTTATTTTATTTTATTTTCATATCTTATTAATTCCCCCCGCCAACAACACAACAACAACAGTCTGTTTTTGGCCATAAGAGAAGTTTATTTCCTTAATGTACGAAAAACGTGAGGAAAAAACAACAACACTTGACGAAACACTGTGCACGCTACGAGAGCTCTAACAAAACTGAAACCTAACACTGTAAGCCACAAAAATAGGCAAAGGCGTGTTGCGGGACGTGTAGCAATTGATCCCTTTGCGCAATAGCGCCCAAAGAGAGAAAATTATTAGATAAGTAATTGTTGTTAAGTGTCCCCAATTAGTGTAGATTGTATGCTAGCTACTTCCACACATTAATAGAGTTCTTATCTGCAGTATCTTTATCTCCCGCAGATAACGTCCTCGTGGAGGATGTAAAATGTGTGTAAAGGCTGTTCGGCTGTCCACGTGAGAAAAACCCTCGTCACATACTTCGAATGAAAGGTCTGCGTTTTTTGCCTCACCATAAAACACCTTAACCTTGATCATTTCGAATGTCACAAACAGTATATCCAGTAAAATTTTTGCAATCACTATAAGAACTACTAAAATATGTTGGAAATAAAACTCTTGCAGGTAAATTGCTCAAAATGTTTTTGTGTTTTTCAAAAATAGATAAACAAATAGGGATTTGCAGTGACATTTTCCCACGGAGAGGCTCTTCGTTCACTGTTTCAAGATCGAATTGGAATTTAGAAGTGCTGGGTTTTTTAGAGGGAGGAACACCGGAGAACCCGGAGAAAAATCCTCGGAGCAAGGCGAGAACCAACAACAAACTCAACCCACATATGACGCCGAGCTACATTAATGGAAGATGAGCGCTCTTACCACTGCGCCATCTCCCTGCTCCCGATAAAGAGGCGTTTCCAAAAGAAAAAAGTTGGCAGTTATTATTCTGTTCCACATGTTAATTATGCGTACTTGAGGAGAACGAAGAAGCGTGCCAGGAATGTTAATGAGATACGTCTTGAAGACGGGCTGACATACGAATCTGCCCAAGACGAATCTGGCCACATAATTCGTCACAAGACCAGATTCATACATAGACGATTTATCCGTCTCAGACGGGTAACACGTCCTAAATGGATAAATCGTCTCCTAATAGAAATTTCGTCTCTAGTATAAATTTGACCAATAAGTGTAAAAAAAAATACTCGTAGAGGTCAAACCTGTACTTGTAGATACGTTAGCTCGAAATGCATTGAGCCAGGATTCCCAGACTACCTTTAGGCTTAACACAACTAAAGTTAATAAATGCAACGTTTCTTTTGTTTTTTCCTATTTCTTTTTTTTTTTTTTAATGTTGCGCGCTCCAACTGAAATAGTCTTTAGGTTTAATACAATGTAACTAGTTGACAAGTAAAAGAAAAGTCCACGAATTTTTAAAAGGATGAGTCACTATGAATCACTTTATTATATGGTTTGTGTTGGTAGGCGATATAACGCGCGCTCTGATTCGTTCATTGTAGGGCATTATTTAGCTCTTATTAACCGAGCAGGAGGTCTGTATGGGAGAATCTTGACCGAGGTCGGGAGTACAGATCGAACGCAGTGAGGTCTGTACACACGACCGAGGTCAAGATTCTCACATAGAGATCGACTAAGCTCGGTTAATAAAATGTTTATTATATGGCAAACAAGAAAAAATTAATTCGTTTAATGTAACTGGTTTGTACTAGCTGACATTTTGCTTGCGAACGGCGATGAGCTGAGCTTAATTCTGCCAAACTCGTCCTCTTTACTTTTTTTCCTCATCAGGCTTCGCACATCCATAATATGGATATTTTCTGGAACTAATATTTTGGAAGAGAATAGTCAATATTTTTGTATTTAGTTTGCAACTTTTTCACGGCAAAATGTAATCGGTCGAGATGCCGGTCTAGATGGGAAAATCTAGACCGCGGTCAATATCGATCTCAGCCAATCAAATTCGTGAATTCGGTAGTTCCCAGTCCTCGTGAGACACAGCCATATAATAATCTCCCGTAATGCCCACGGGCCGAATACGGGTTTGCAAAATTAAACCAAATCAGATAGCCAAATAATAAGCAACTTATTAACCTCGAACGTTCAGTTTTTACGGGAAAATCTCAAACCTCGGCCTTGCCGTATTGGCCGAGCGATAGCGAGGTTAATACGGCAAGGCCGAGGTTTGAGTTTTTTTTCCGTAAAGACCCCACTCTCGGTTAATAGGTAGGTAATAATGGAAGTCCGCGATAAAACTCCGCTTTGAAAGAGTTTGATAGTTTATTCATGGACTGACGCTGTCACTAACCTGACATATGCGAAAAAGCAATAAAATTGAAAAATAAGTCAGTCAGCGACTTGATTTATCGTGAGCAGAAAAAATTATTTTTGCTTCTTGGATTGACACCGGATCTTGTCAAAGCATGTAACATTTGCAGCTCCAGTGATATAAAAAATTTTAAGCCAAATATAAATCATGAAGAAAATGCTCGTGCAAACTTTAAAATCACTCACAAAAAAAAAAGATATATAAGTGCCTGGGATTGCGTTTGGGAGCAAAAATGCGAAAATTGAAATTTTTATTAAAAGCTGTACGCAATGGCAGGACTCTGTTGGACCAATTAGCTTTAAAACTGATAATCGCCTAATAAAAGACCCCAATGTGAAAATTCTGTCTACAGTTTTTATGCGATCAAAGTAATTACAGTGCAATCTACTTGTTTCTCGAGCAAATTTCATTTGTGTGTAATTGTTAAAAGTCGGAAAGAAGTGTGACTTAATCTAGGTGAAAATCTCCTAGATTGCTTCAATCCTCGCCGCTCGATCGACCGGCTGATGCCATCGCGAAAAAAGAGGAAGTGTTGGCTTAAAAGCAACTCCTAGCAGGTGCGCCATATTTGGTATTTAAATTACTCGGAAAAACAAAATTAAATTGGCGATATTAAGAGAAGAGACCAAACAAAAGATCTTAGCCAAGGACAAAGGAATAAAGCAGCCAACTATAGCACTTTGGTTTCTAAGATGCAGATCATTAGATTGACATATTTGCTCGATTAACGATATTGCGGCCTGCCATTGCAATGATGTCATAAGCTAGTTACTCTTCAAGTAAACAATCACTTTTTATTCGGTTCTAATCTTCAAACACTTTGCCATGTTCCAACTATTTTAATGGCATTCTTCCGTCTAAAAAGTGGAATATCCTGTAAACGGTAAAGTGATGACTGTTGCCGGCCGCATTTTTGATTGTCTGTTCTCAAGGGTTAAAATTTTCCTCTTTTCTAACCTTAAAAATGACTTCCGTGCTGAATCGAGTTTTGCTCCCGCGTTTAACATTTCGTGTCAAAAGCAATAAATATATACACAGTAAAAAATACATCTTGTGATTCTACAACCACTATAGGTGTCATGCATAATTGTTTATAGTTCTTAAAAGCTCTGAGTCCCCTCGTAAAGCAAAACTTCACAAATAACCTAGTCCAGGATGATTTGTACAATACCCCAGCGGTGTCCTTTCAAACAAAAACATCACCGAAATGCACCACTTTATTAGCTCATACAGACATTTTTTTTTGGTTTCCGTCATCACAAATATTTAATTTACAAACAAGTTTCTCTCTCTGTGTAAGTAACTATTTGCGAGCAGTGATGTTCTCGTTTATGACCTGGTATTTCTTGAATGCTAGATGATCTTCTTAACAGCGACGAAACGAGAAAAGATCCCATGTTATTATTTCGTCTAGTTCCAAGATATTTCGGCCGTCTGGCCCGCGTCAAATTCGGTTTATGGCAGTGAAGAATATCGGTTATGGCTTTCTTAAACGTTCTGCTAACCATAGTGAATAAAAGTGGATTTATACACGAATTTAGATACGTCAAAGACTTCAGAAAGTCTAATACCGCGGGATTTATCGTTGAAGACATAGATCTTTTAATGGAAAGTATCAAAGTCAACACAAAAAAACCTACCCAGCATAAAATAAACACACTAATAACAACCACCATTTGTTTTGCGGAACGAATGTCTCTTTTGAGTTGCGTACCTCCGATTCGGCGTAAAATGCACGATCTTGTGGTAACTTGATAAATCTTGACGTATGAGGAAATGATTATAAACAGTGGTAGAAAGAAACTGATAAATGTGATAAGGATACCCTTGTAACTCCAGTTCATGTGAAGAATTCCTGAGAGGCCCAGAGAACTTGCCCAGACCAGCACGATAACTGCCTTAGCACAAGCTGGTGTGAGGACAACCAAGTGCCTAAGCGGCGCGGCAACCGCAAGAAGTCTGTCTAAACTGACTAGGCACAGGTTCCAAATAGACGCTGTACCGCAAATAATGTCTATTGACCGCCAAACGTCGTAGAAGACTGCTCCTCCAGGAAATAAGCTGCCATCTGACGTGATTTTTGAGGCCATGAAAATCGGCATGGCGAGCAAAGCCGTGAGCAAATCCGCTAAACTCAGCGAAACGAGAAAGTAGTTGGTAATTGTCCTCAATTCCTTGCAAAGACAGAACGCTGCCATGACAAGAACGTTTCCGAGCAGGGTCAAAACGATCAATATTGCAATAAGTGTGCATGTGATAACTCTAAGGTAGGTATCTTGTTTGGTGGACTGTTCGGGCGACTCCATAGCCGAGTGGTTCAAGCTAGTCATTTCTTGTCCATGTGTTTCCTCACTGCCACATTGTTAACTGAGCTGCTCTGTGCAAAATGTTTTGTGTTTGACAGAAATTTACATCTATAATGTGTTAACGTAAATAATCGGCCATCTCTTCACTCATTCAATTGGATGCCTGTCGACAGCTAAGCCCCATTGTTCATTCATCCACATGCAATTAACATCCACTGCACAAAATATTCACTGCGCAAAATACAAGGCTTTTCCTTCCATTGATATCCTGTGCCTTCCTCGCCCTGTAATTAAGGTATTTTCAGGATTTATTAGCGTTGGAAGCTTTCTTTTCTTCAGCTGGTGATCAACACAAAAAATAAAAAAAACAGTATTTCAAATTTGGCTAATATTTGGCAAAAAAATAAAACTAAGAGGGAACTTTCGTTTTCGTAAACCATTCGTTTTCGAGTAAAATTTCACGAGAAAAAAATTTCTCGATTTTTAGAATAAGCTTTACAAAGATGCGCTTTAAAAGCAAAAGGAAGTCTAATGAATTAAACCTGTGTGGGTGAAAGCGATGAGCATGTTTGAGGTGGAAATTATTTCGAAATCCCTGACGCCTACGTATTGCTTTATTCAAACTGAACTTTTGACGCACTGTACTAGAGATAATTAAGTTCTGTCGATTTAAAAGAGTTCTTTTTTCGCACGTGACTCGCATTTATGACATAAAAGCGGAATTAGCTCTCTTTCACGTCACAATGCCATTTCTGGCTTAATATCTTCAGTTAATTGTAATAGTCCATTTGGCTTTATTCAGTTCAGTAACCAGTTTCATCCGCCAAAATTGCGCCCTCTTTCTTTAGTTGTTGCTCGGAAAGTATACATCAAACACTTTGTGATCTGCCGCACGCACTGAATTACGACATTATAAAACAGACGGTTGCAGATGTTTGAGAGATGATATAGACCGTCCGTGGTGTAATACTTTAAACTCACATTTGCTGCATTTCTGATAAATGATTCCCGATTATAAATGTAAGTCGGTTACAGTAAGTCCATGACAAACGGCCTTTCATCTGACCTGTAAGCCGTGCAAAGACTTCCCTGAATTTTATTCAAGCCTTCAACCGAGACAATTAGTCTTTCAAGCCATGAAAAACCGAAATAAAAATAGGTTTGAGTTTCTATTTTTTTTTTCGGTCATGTTATCCTATACTATCTATCGCATTTGCATATACAATATTATTTGAAAATTAAAGTAGAGAAGCGATATTACAGCTGTGCATCAAAGTGTCAAATGTAGAGCAGTTTTATTATTATATTTCAAAACGTAAGCGCAGAAAACAAACTCATGTGTGCTCAATGGCTAGCTTTTTCGGGGTGCGACTATACGATTACTTTTGATGTTTGCCTTCAAGTATTTTTTGAATTACAGAATCCTTGGCCGCCATGCAAATTAGGATTGGTTTAGTTAAATTTTCCACTAAAAAAGCTTTTACTTACCTATTCAAAATCATACTGATATGATACTGATAATCATACATTTTTTTATTCTTCTTGGAAGTCGGCAATATCCATCGACGATGTTAGTCAGATTTTTTTGATAATTCCTCACCTCTTAATATCTGATATCAAAAGTAGTGTGATGAAAGACCAAATAAAATTCCGAATCTTATGTTATACCACGCAAGTAGAACACCTCTTCCCATTGGACGAGGAAGTACCTGTTGACGCGCTTTGAAAGCCCCGTCCACACTACGCCGAAGGAATTTGACAACCGAGGTTTCACTCCGAAAATGTTGACGCGCTTTGAAAGCCCCGTCCACACTACGCCGAAGGAATTTGACAACCGAGGTTTCACTCCGAAAATGTTTTTCGTCCACACTAAGCCAGAGGAATTTGTAGGTAGTGTGGACGGGGCTTTAGAAAGCAACAAAAGTTTACTGTGCGCGTTGCTCATAGCAACTGCCAACGATATTCAATAAAATTTGGTGTATAGCAAAACAATTCTGCACTGTTTATAAGGACGGCTTCGAATTATCACATCCAAGAGAGATATCAGTGTCACAGATAAGCAGTATCGTTATGCTTGTTCTCAATCAAAGCTACTAAACCACATTTGGCCTGTCACGTAACCAGAAAATAAAAATCCCTAAAACTCCAAAAAGGCATACGTGACTTTACCGACTGGATTCTTGTGCTTCCATGCACGACGCTGTCGAAGAAAATGATGTAATTACGTTACGTATACTTGCAAAAAATGTCGGACGTTAAAATTTCGCACTTTTTATTTATTTAGGACACTTTTTTAATCTCATTTTCGACCTATTTCTGACAAAATTTCCAACACTTTGCTGAAACATAAATAACGTGAATTTACGCCCTCATAACGCGTCTTAGACTGAAACAACTTCTGCGAAATTAACAGATATACTGCACCATCAAGGTTTTACAGATACACGGAACGGAAAAATAAGAAAAATTCTATCAAGTGGCTATGTATCTCAAACAGTGTCCCAATTAGAGTTCGCTCCATACAGGAAACTACCGGCTTTGGAGCTATTTAGAAGTTTTGTACCGTGCGGAAGCTTGAAAATGTCGGACAGCTTTATATTCGGACATTTTTTTCGGCTGAAATTAATATCGTCCAAAACTTTTTGAAAATAATGTAATTATGAGTATAGTCTCTGACCCTCCATTTTGGGGATTAAGCTTATGGGTCCGCGCCTCACACTTAACTTCATCTTCTCTCGCGTAAACATCCAAGAAAGAGACAGATATTTTAATGAAAGTCATGCACCTAAATTTCTTTCCTATCAATTTTATGTTACACGCATCCCTATGTGAATACAGTGGAATCCGGTTATCATGGACACCAAAGGAACATTCAAGTACCGTATTAATCTGGTGTGCCCGTGTTAAGGTCATTACCCAGTACTGCATTGCGCATCCCTACTGCGCGTAATTTCACGCGTGACTAGCGCGCGCGCATTAATAAATGGCGGCTTTTTCTTTACGGCTGGACCTCGCTATAGAGGTAAATCGTCATTTTCTTGCAAACGAGTATGGTGACCTAACATTTTTTTCTGTTGTTTTGAATTGAGTGATAAATTTCTTTGTGTAAAATAAATTTGGACCATTTCTCAGAGTAGAATAAAGAACAATCGTCGGAACGTGAATTTAGCAAGCAGTCGTGACTACAATCATGGTGCTATTATAAGAATTTATTGGGTATAAACAAGGTGCTGTTGCTCCTAAACAAACAGGGGGACCGCTCATTTTTATTTCAAAATTTAAGTTCCTACAATATAAACAATCAATACGCAAAGTTTCACAAAAATCTCAGTGCAGGTTCTATTTCAGTGGAATGACCTTAAGTGGGCTCCCAGAATAGACACAGACGCGTAAACATTTGTAAGCACATTGCTTTATTCCCAACTGAACCTTTGCCTTACATCGACTTACTTTTAATACAACGTTAAACACTACAAACAGTTGCATGGAACAGCCATGGTTCGCCTGTTTCTGTTGTTGTCGCAGAAACTGTGATGCAACACGTGGAGGAACGCGCCCTTGCAACTTGCTGACAAACGACACCGCTTTGTTTACGCTACGTTGACGACACTTAAAAAATTAACTAAAAATTAACGCTTTTCCACGACGAAAACGAACCCAACAAACGGACTTCTAATAGACTGACTTAATTTGACTAACAATAGACGGACCTGCAAACCGCCCAATTTGACTAACAATAGAAAGATCGAAACCGACCAATGACTGGTAACAACCTTTGTGCGGGTCTTTCAGCCAATTCCATCATGACTAAGCTGACCAATCACTTTCAACGGACCAGACTTATAACATCATAGACTGACAAGCAATATTCACTTGACTCTGAAGATGATTTCCGCTCAGGTTGTCGAAACGTCAGTCACCAACAAAAGGTCTTTTCAGAACACCCTTACCCGGATGATCACACTATACGAACTAATTAGTAAAAGATTTCCCGCTCTAAATTATTAGTAAGTGTATCCTGAGGACAAATTGTAAAACGCCTGTTCGTTAGTTAGACCGCGAAAAACATGATTGCTTATTTTTCACGAAGAAAAAACGACCTTAAAAGGAGCTATAACGGTTTGCTGATCTTGAAAAGTTTAGCCTAAATTTTTAAAGTTCGTCGTTAGCAATCTTCAATCTAATCTTTTCCATCCTAAACCATCCTTTCCAAACCCGGGGGTCAGTCGACTAACAAAAGTTTGAAATGGATTACCTTGGGAATCAGGTCTTACCTGTCTTTCTCCCTTGCTTCTGGGTGTCCCTAGGGAGCCTGAGGAAGCATTCATATGAAATTCCAATCTTGCCCGTGTTTCCAATTTATACTACGATTAGTCTCTCTTTCGCTTAGTCCGTCGAGCGTGACTATAAATAAACCGCGAGGAAATAAAATGACCCCGCGAAATATTGGATCGAGGAGCGCCTCAGGATGTCGCGCGCCCATTTTTTTCTCGTGGTTTTCTTTCGCGTCACGCACGACAGACTTAGCGAAAGAGGGACTGCTCGTAGTATATTCTAATTCGTCGCCATAGAGATGGCGTGAGGGGTATCAGACGTGAAAAATACAGATTACTATAGAGACTACCTCAAGCTGAGGTTTCTTGTCGAATGGAGTGTGTACAGAGTTAGGATGCGTTTCTTTAAGAAAATCTAAGATTGGATTCTTAAATCCCAAAGAATCCGAAAACGGATTTTGCGTTTCTTTACTATACAGATCAATCAGAGATCTCCCGGATCATGGTGCGTCAAAGGAATCGAACAATCCACTCCCAGAGTGGATTCTTTGGTCCTTTGACGCAGGAGGACATTTTTTTGATAAGTATCAGCAAAAGATTATGGTATCAGGTAACAACTGTAAATGCGTTTCTTCTTACTCTGTACCTGACTTGGAGATTGATCAAAGAACTAATTTTAGTTGTTGTCTTGAACGTTTGATAATATAAGCTACTGGCAAAGATCAAATCCAGGATTGGTCGCCATGCAAATTGTCACATCTAAACGAGTAGAAGAATCGACTTTGAGGTCTTTTTCCTCACAATGTTTATCAAGCAAAGTGTCGAAGCTTTTCACTTCTCCATGGAGGTTTATTTCTCCAAGAACTCATGTCGTTTTACGTTTTGTGTTATTTCGTTTGACGTTAGGAAAAGTTATCGCATTTTTCGTTTCCCGGTTTAGAACATTTTGCGCCAGTTTTTTCCACCTTGGGCATAAATTGCGTTTATGCATATTTTGGCTAGTACTAATATTACATTTTGGTATCAATATATATTCCATTAAGCGGGTGTTGATTGTCAATAGTATTGTTTGGTAGGTACAAGCATTCTTTTTAAGGAATTTTTAGTACAAAAGCTTTCCGCAATTGCATGCAAACTGTTAAGATCCGTAGAAACACTGGCCTGAAAGAGAATCAGGTTTCAGGTTTGGGCCGAGATTCATCCGCGATTGAAGGCAACAAGCTGGGTAAATAATGGTTTGAAGTATGTTCAGTTAATAGTTACGGGTTTTAAAACGGGGTGTGGTTTCCAAGACATGAAGAACTATTTTGGCATGTTTATTTCTTTCACAATTGTCAGTCAATTAAACTATATGAGATTAAGAATTTCAAGTATTTCCTGGGAACAAAACATTTCATTTTATCTTATTTTGATTTACCCTGCGAGTAGAGCCCACGCCAAACTTCTAAAGAAATTCATTTTCTGGGAAAATGGAACAAGGGTGTTTTTCCGGAGTATACTTAGGAAGCTGTTTTCGAAGCTTTGTTTAGTGAAATTTATGATTTTATGGAGGACAGTCTAATCCTGAAGATTACCTCCCCGATAAGAAATAAACTGATTTGAAATGATATGAAATACACTGTTTTTCTTTTCTCTTCTTCTTTTGATTTCACAAGAATCACTAAAAGCTAAAAGACAAGGACTACGACTTTGATTATGCTAGGTTTGTGGTCAAACGTTATTTTGCCGATTTCCATCTATTTTCACCCCCCTCCTGTTATTCAGGCTGTGATTAAGTTGTAAGAGCTCGACATGAACGAAATTTTCCATTAAAAATAACGAAGCCTCAAATAAATCAGTTGAATATAGTTTTATTTTTTTCTTTTGCGAAAAGCATTTACATGTTTACTTTGGGAAATCTCATCCTATTGTGTTGGGATCTAACTGACATGTTCTCACGAGCGGAGGGCCTTTTACAATGATGTTTATGTCTTCCGAAGAAATTAAAATTGCTAAATCGCGCGCAATTTCGGTCCAAACAGATGCCAGCTGATGGCGCACGGTACTTTGGGGGCGCACCTATGCTTGAAAACACTTTATCATACTAGAGACGGCTAGATACAATCTGGTTAAGAAGTATTACCGAATCAAGCACGGAACAAGGTAATCCGGTGAGATAAAAAGCGCCATTTTGGTTTACTATCCCTTGACGGTTTTCCGTGACAAACACTTATCAGTTAGGGGCTAAACAGAGGAATTAAGGAAGAAAACTGTCAACCGTACATAAAGGCTTCAGGAAGTGTTGAGGATTAAGTGTCAGCAATTTCATTTGTACGTCAAAACGCTCTTCTTGTTTTGCAAAAACTGGGAGGAGTTCATTTTCTTTGGTTTTTCACTTCGCTTTGTGATCAAAGGTACCGAAACGTTATTACTGTATTATTTAACTAAAAGGATTTCAAATCTTGTGGTTTTCCTTTCGTATCAACTCTACAAAGATTGTTGGTTGAGTGTCATCACTGGATCAACACCGAGAAACACGAGCGCATATTTAACGCGTCGATTCGGAGTCTGAGTTCACATTATTGTTGACTGATAGACTCTGGCTTTATTTACAACCAATTGAGTCACTTTGGAGCTGTCACTGTAATTCGTGTAATTCATCTTGGCTTTTCGAACGACGTATACTAAGGCTTTGATTACTTCAATACGCCGTTAGAAGGTGCGTTGAAAAGTCAAGATCAAAATAAAGCATGTGGACGAGATTCACTTTCCCAAACTGAATTACTGTTCGCAGAACATCATAGAGTGACAATGAATAATTCCAATGTGACTACAAACAACACTCTGGAAAGAAGCGGTGATTCCGAGATATCATGCCCGCACGGGAGCCCCGACACGAACTTAACAAAAGCGTTCAAGACGATTATCTACTGTGTGATAATTCTCGGGTCAATCCTTGGAAACTCGTTCGTCATCTTAGTGGTGTATAAGAGGAAAAGAATGAGGACCACGACAAACTACATGATAGTCAGCATGGCCGTCAGCGATCTGTTTTTTGCCATCTTTGCTGTTCCGCCGTCCATCCGGACTGTTTACGCTGGGCACGATCTTCTTGTTAGAGGAATCACAGCTGAGCTGATTTGCAAATTGGTTACATTCATTCAGCAGGTGTCAATAGATGTCTCTATCCTATCGCTAACCGCCATTGCCTTTGATCGCTTCTTCGCTATCATGTTACCTTTTCGTAAAGTGATCACATGTCGCACCACAAAAATTCTCATCGTCTTAACTTGGCTATTTGGGATTTTGTTTGCAGCTCCAATTCTGTACACTAACCGAATTGTCGCGGGAGAGGGAGGCGATGGAACCTTTTGCGAGGAAATTTGGGAACCCCTTTTCGAAAGCAGTAAAGCGAGAAAAGATTACACTTTTATTCATTTTGGTTTTTTCTATGCGGGCCCACTCACGATTATAACAGTTCTCTACACGGCCATCGTGATTGAGTTATGGCGCGGGAATTCCATCACATTTCGCTGCAAAGCAAATCACCAAGAGGTTGAAAAATCAAATAGGAAAGTGCTCAAGATGCTTGTGACTGTGCTGGTTGTTTTCGCACTCTTCTGGCTTCCGGTGTACATCTTTCAATTTACGTTTTACGTAGCAAACAACACTTGCATAGTCTCTGGAGTAATTCAATTTCTTGGTTATTTCTTTTGTCAAGCTACTAGCGCGATAAATCCCCTCATCTATGCGTTTTTCAGCGAAAACTACAGGAGTGGATTCAAAGATTGTTTGCGCGCTATTCTTCATTGTCAAGGCAGAAAGCTTTTTCAAAGCGATTCCTCGACGATAAAGAGTGTCGGAAGTCGCGATCGGCGAAACAAAAAGGTTGAATTGTACTTTCTGTGAAAACTGGAAAATCGTATTCTACTCTCAATGCGCGCGAAAAGATGTTCGAGAGGGAGGCTCGTTTACTGTTTGTTTATCGTCAGCTTTTTTTTCTCCTGTTCATCAGACACCACAGCCGCGTACGAGTGATTGTTTCTTCCCCGCGGCCTGTCGCGTCCGAAAGGAAAGCATTTTTCTGTTGTTTTGCATAAAAATTGAGCCTTTGCCGATCGGATTGCGTGAGACATAATAACGTCAGTTTTTCTTTTCCTTGATTAATTTTAATATTGGGAAATTTATGCAAAATTGAGAAACGCTGTATATTTGTCGTACGGCGTTCATTAAATGTATATATGTATATATAATCTTTTTACATTTATTGCGAAAAGTTCTTTAGAGGATTAAACAGTAAAACGTCTTCAAGAACTTTGTAAGGAACGCAATAGATAAAGACTACTAACGAACTGCTTCATTTTTATATTTAAGTTGCGGCGGTGTAAAAAAACGTTAAAGAACACCGCGATTAATTGCTATCAAATATCCGCTGCTACTGTTTAGTCCGATTGATGTTATACGGCTGGTGACGTATATTTGAGGATCAATACGTTCAACGTGCGTACGTCAGAAATTGATAAATTTATGAGTTGAATTATGACACTGGTATATTGGCTCTGTTTGTCATATATTCTGATGACGTAAGTAAAAGGACAAGATCTTAAGATGTAGCATTCTTTACCTATGGAAAATGATTTTAATCTTTTTGCACTGATCTCCTTTTTAATGATTACAGATATGTCACGAGATAGGTGGTCTGTATGGTTCTAAAAGGGCATCCACTTATTTGAACAGAGGTTTAACTGTCAGCGCAGATATATAGTGGAAGACATCCTTTGGACAAAGCAAGGTCCATAGATTAGCATTGGCTCCGAAGTTCGGTGCTGTTGATTGGGTAAAGCTAGAGTTTGCTATAGTTTTTTAAACAGTCCAGTTGAGACTGCGGTTTTTTCAAATGAACAGTACCTCGTTTAAAGTTTGCGAGCTTGTTTTCAAGTGAAAACTGAGATCTGAGATCCGCAAAATTAATAGCTGATAAATGGGATGAGATCGAGATAGGTAACGAGTTTTGTTAGTGAGTGTTTCAAAATCATTCAGTGTTAAATTGAAGAAATCCATAAAAGATATTAAAGAAAAATAATTCCTTACAATTAATGATTTAAAATAATACTTGACATCTGAAAATATTGCAAAATATGGCAAAATATGGTTGGCTTAATATTTCGCCAGTTTCAGGAAAAATTAATTGCTCCCATCGAGCACAAAAGTTTATGACAACGAAAATGAATTGCGAAATAGAATACTAGTTGTTTTATTTTTATTTTTTATTTTGAAAAGAATGAGAAAAACCAAGAACAAAACTTAAAGTAATTATTAGATTGCATGGTAGCCTTGAAATAAATCCAAACCTACGGATTGCAGGTTCTTTCTTGGTACAGATTTTGCCATTTACATGCTGTGTATATTTTGTTTTCTAAAGTCCGCAAACTCAAAATGTGCAATTTCCATGACTAACTTAGCTTTCTCGAGCCGTACTGGGGAATATTGACGTTTTTTGTACCACTATCTAGGACAATTTTCCCCAAAACGGCCCACGCACTCGTTTAATAGGAGGTTATTTAACCTTTTTTTTTAGAAAGAAAAAGTTATTTATGAGGATATCGAGGCCGAAATTTAAAAATTTATTAAGAATAAGCTTGGGGCTGAAACTCTGTGTGTTGAAAATTTTGTAAATACGCTACAGTTATATGCTTGAAGTAAACCACATAATATCCTTCCTTTCTCTAAACGGAAAAACTAGCCAAAATGGAAAAACAGCCATAATATTGTGTTAGTTGCTAATGACATTTTTGCTAGAGGTTATGTCTGTCATATTTTGCCTTAATCGTAAGAATATTCACAAGAACACTTTCAGCCTAAAATCGGCAGAAAAGTCAAATTATTCAGCCAGGGTCGGAAATACAATATTCTTATATAAAAAAGAGTGTATGTAACAAAATAAAACATTAATAAGAAGACCGATTACAACCGGGCCCTGTAGCCATAGAATGAGACATGAACGATAAACTTGTATTTGAAAATCAAAGACATAAAGTTGGACATTGAAACATTCACAAATCCCATGCATTTGTACATTCCGCATTAGGTCCAGTTCTATCAGCTTGTTGCGGGTCGTCATACAAGTCTTTAAAACCCGTATCTTCCTCTGCCACTTCAGCATTCAGAGTTGTTGCTGGTGTATCTCTTTTATCAAGATGGCTGGTGATGTTGGGATATGTTTTTTGTGCACTGAGTGGAAAAACAACATGTATTCTATTTCTTCCACAACAAAGCAATTGTTTGAAATATTGTCTAAATCGCTGACTCTGGAAAGCATATATCATAGGATTCACTGCGGAGTTGAATGTTACCATGACAACGGAAATGACGTATGCCACGTTTCCGAATTCGAAAGCTTGGTGGTAGTGACTAAGAAAGTACAAGATAAGCTGTGGAAACCAGCTCACTGCGTAAATGACGCTGACGATCAATACCACCTTCGTAACCTTTTTCCGTGATTTGCGAATAGCTAGTTGAGTGTTTCCGTTGATTTTTTTGAACCACAAATCGTAAACGACTCTCGAGTACAAGGATACCATAATTGAGGCTGGGATGATTCCGACGGCTATCAGCCAAGCGGTGGTGTTTGCTTTACCGTAAGCCGCAGAAGGCCAAGATTCCAAACAGAACTTCTGTTCCTTGTCGTAGTAAATGGCGAAGAACAGTGGGAAGTTGAAAACGGTGGTGAAAACCCAACAGGAAATTACAAGAATCTTTACTTTGGACATGGAAAATTTTGAGTCTGGGCTGTAAGGGTTCGTTACTGCCTGGTAGCGTTCAAACGAGATTGCGACCAAAGAAAACACCGAGCCAACACCACCGATCCAAGAGAGATTTCCACCGGTGATGAACTTGCACAGGAAATCGCCAGCCACCCCCGTTGGATGCGTAAACGCGTGTATAAAGATATACTGTGGACTGATGAAGATAACGGTTATGATGTCCGCCACGGCCAAGTTTAAAAGGAGATAGTTAATGGGCGTCTGCATGGTCTTGTTTAAGAGGATGACTAAAGAGACTAAAATGTTTCCCACTATACCAGCCAACACCAGAGAGGCAAAACAAAAGGTTAACACGATGTCTCCAGACGTCACCATGCTCTGTTTTAAAAATGGTACAAAGTATGTAAGAAAACCAGTTGGAATTACAAGTTCACTTGTCAAGATAAGAAAGAAATGTTGTTAGTTAAGAACCTATAAAAACATGGAGTTGTAATGTTAGTTATGAACGCATTATGAACCATGACACTTTTAAAGAAATAACTGCTTTTAGATAAGTCATTATAGAACCTCTAATTACTCTAAGGCAGAATTTAACATTAAGTTTCTTTTGTAACAGGAAAGCCAAGAATCGAAAGTGACAATTTAAGGGATATTGGTTTATTCGTCTGGAAATAATCACCTACAGATACATTGCGTTCGAGTTTTTTAAAGACCATTAATAAAATGGCCTGTATGCTGTCTCTATAATTAGAACATTTCAATTTTTTTTTAACTATACTTTCAGTTACATTCGCAGGCTCATCGCAAGGACCACGACACATTTATTTTTCACTAGATTTTTCAAAGCAGTGGCAAAGTTTTTTTGACCATTCCGTAACCTCAGTACGCACATAAACAAAAATTAAAATACCTGTCGGCCAAATTTTGGAAAGCTACAACTTTGTCAATGACCTGTGAATTAATTTATTGCTTGGCACTATAACATCAGCAAAAATAATGATCGAAATCAGTACAGGTACTGAACCGGCAATTAGAATAAATTACTTCTTGATTTTGACTTGAGTTAATAAAGTGCTGAAGAGCCATTACTTGTAGTACTTTGAACCTTAGTAAGAATAGAATCGAAATCGTTTTTTAAACTCTCTGTATATTTCAACGATTAAATTTTACTTTCGTACAGACGAAGCTTTCCGGAACAACGTACTAAAATTAATATTGCCTTCAAAAATACAGCCAATAAAAAGATTGGCTAAAAAGCCACAGTCAAAGCCAAAGTAACATGTTCGGCAGTAAAAAATAAATAAAATAAATTACAATATTTAGAGAGTAAGCCACATCAGCCTTAACTGGTCCTGGTCGAATTTGAATTTGGTAACTGGACAGATTACACTCAACTTTATCTTTATGGATATCTTCTGACGCGCGACATGACTTCTAGATCTGAACACGTTTCGTGATCTCTCTATCTATGACTACAATAAGACGAAGGTTTTCTGTTTGAATTTGCGAAACCTCCCAGTGGCGAATGGTACCCGAAAAATCCAGAATTTCCCAAAAGAGGACAACCTCGTGAGGTGTGCCCGAATGTTTAAAAAAATCATTACCAAAAATTTCCGCACTATTATATATATTTTGTTTCCGAAATTTCCGACATCTCCTGTTTAATGGTCCACATTTCGGAAATTCAACAATTCTCGAATTTTCCAGAGACTTTCCCAGGTAATGCTCGTACCATCTGCCCCCGAGACATTTCGTGACGACTTACATGCCGCGATAATCTTAAGGGACAATTCATGATATCTTATATAACATAAAAGCTCAAGATGGCATCTGTGACAGACTCTTGCCATACATAACAAAAAAAAAAATGTACTCTTGAAAAAACACTTGTTAAAAAAACGAATTCAAAAATGACTTATTTTACTAAAAACTTCGGGAGACATTTCACGACAACTTACTTTCCCAGAAAGGTGGATGTTCAATATGACTCGAACGAGGGACAGAGAAAAAAAATCTGCGTTCTCGACGGTGAAAATCGAATCCGTGGCCTCCCAGATATCGGCCGGGCGATCTAACGCTTGCGATACAAAGAGAAGTAGTTAGCTAGACTATTCACTAAGCTCATTTGAAAAAAAAGATCAGATTTAAGATAGTTCACGCGCTCTCATTGGTTGATAGGTGTGTGTAGATAAGAGTATTGTAAACACATTTGTGCTTCTCTGTTTTGACAAATATTTTATAAAAGCCATTGATGACTTTGGGTTTTCATAACTTTCGAGAATTAATTCTTCCGGTCCCCTGAATGTTTAGACGAGGCTATGTAAGCTGGGAAGAAGTGCTCTACGTATTCTTTAAATGTGTCACGTGTCCTGCATGCAAGCTGCTAAAATAATGAGCAATGTCGAAAGTATCAATGTGTCACGTGTGAGATAAGTAATGAAAAACGGTAAATTTTTAAGCCTATCTGTTGTTCTTATTTCCCCCGCTCAGTAGGAAGGCCATAAACGCGGCTATTTGCTAATGGTAGCATGAGTGACCATAAGATTTCAATAAACAGATCAAGAAATTTCATAAATAAAGAACAAACAATTTTGTGCACTCCTTGGAGAGCCTGAAAATTCTTCTCAGGCTGTAAAAGTTTATAATTTTACCCGTGTTTATTCAACTTGACACTCAAAATCGACGCAAACGACGAAAATTCGTATATATATATATATATGTAAATAAATAGCCAAAACCGTACTCAGACCGACAAAAAAATTAAAGGTCGGCAGACACGAGGGGAATTGTCCCTTGCAACTAGTCCCCTGAAGAGTTTCCACTAAGGGACTGGTCGCAGGGACTTACCAACGAACAGTTAACACGAAGCGTTTTGTGGAACAAATCGCAGGGACTTGACCCAAAGATTCAAACTGGTTTAAAATCGTGGGACTAGTCGCAGGGACCAAAGTTTGGTCCTTGCGACTAGATTTTGAAGCAAAAATGGTCAGCTCACACGATGGGACTTGTCTTTGAGACTTGTTGCATGGACTAGTCCCCTCGTGTGTGCTGACCTTTAAAAGAAAGAATCAAACTCTCGTTGCGAACTGGGTTCACGCCTTTCGCAGGCCTAGTCCGATTCAAACTGAAAAGAAGAAGACTAAGCGAGCTCATGTTGAAAGAAAATTTTGATTTATCAGTATAAAGACTGTATTCAGTTGCTATAAGTTTCGCGCCTACGAAAGAAAAGGTATACACAACTAATTGAACTCACCCAGTGGATATCGCTCGAGACAGTGGAGGGACAGAAATCTCCGCGTGGTGTTGTAGGAATGGTCAGTTATATCTAAGCTAATACACAGTACCATAAATTACAACAATTCAATTATATAGGTGTCGTAAATCAGCGTGGTTGTTGAATAAGCCCCTGGATAGCCGAGAGATTTTTATTAATTCGATTTTATCTTTTTTTGAATTTAATAAATGGGGCCTTTGTCACGCGAGACATAATGAAAGCAAAGAGCATTTGCAAAGTAAATAAACTCCGCTACTGTGGCCAAATTCCGAGCCTTAAATAATAAATAAATGCCTCGGAATATTATAATTAAAAAATAAAATGAACAAACGTCGTTTTGCACTTGCATGCAAACAAGAACGTTCACTGATTGATCTCTCAAGTTTCCCAATAAGGCTCAAAACCTCTTAACAAAGTATTAGCTGGTGACAAATGACATACAAAAGGAGGAAATCCTGAGCTTTCGTGGATTACTTTCTTTTACTTCACAGTGCTAGTCAAAACTAAATTTAGTAAAACTCGGATCATCACTGCTTGATAAGCCGAAGGAGGTTACTATCGCTCTTGATGCTCCAACAAAGCTAAGCTTTGTACTTATTTGCAATTTTTGTTCTTATCATTTACCTCAAGCAGCAATATACGTTAAGTACAGTTACAATATATTCATTAAAATAAAATCTCATTTTCTTCACCTGGAGACCGATTATGTGATTAGTTATAATCAAGGTACAAAATAGCGGCAGAAAATATATTAACTTCTATTCAAAGCTTGAGGAAGATGTGAACAGTAAAATATATGACTGTTTTAACAAATAGTTCTATAACTTTGACAAAACTGCGGCTGATACCAATTTTATTATAAATAGTTATCCAAACGGAATTTCATGATTAACTTTTGATGTCATGAGTTGAAAATCCAACTTATGCGATTATGTGTAGATTTTCCCTGATCCCAGAGATATGAAAAACCGAGTAATTACAAATAAATCCTCGACTAGCTGAGGCTAACTTCCTAACAGCCATGCAGAGAGGGACTGGGTGTTCAATCCTTTCTTCGCCCTTTATTTACCTTACGCTCATCCGTGAGGGACTGGGCTTTAGTGTTAGTTTTCGCATTTTTGTGTGGGCTGATTCGTTGCGCGACTTGTGCCGACAAAACAGTAAAAGACGTCGTTGGTTGTCCAGAAGCAGAGGTGCTTCGAGTTGCTGCCAAGTTAAATCTACGTAGTTCAAATCGAATACAAGCCATGCATTAAGTGCGCTCACTTTCTGGCTTGGGATTTAATTATTCACCCAAGGTTTAGAACGTATGGCCACTTAAAGTTCGTGGTTCCAATAAAACGCATAACCACATTGATAAAAGCCCTGGCAAATGGAGTCGCAAGTAGTCGGTATTTTTCTGTATGTTACGCACGTTTATACCGGCAGCGTAGAGTCCTATGGTTGGTCTGTAGCTAGTGTCCCGCATGTTTCATGACTGTTTTATTATTATGGGACATATATTGGAGCAAGCATGTGGTCTCGAGATGTCAAACGATTAAGGTGGCTCCCTATAGTGTTACGATCGAACGCGCGCTGAGGACGAAAGCTCAAGTAATCTGCGCGTGTTCGAAGGGAAACGTCAGTGTTTTTGGATATTCTATGACGTCAACATGAGCACAAAAAGCAAACCTGACAGTAAATTTTCTTGCATTTTCTTCTGTGAAATTCCGTAAAATTTGGCAGATTGGTAGTAAATATTTTACTTTAGTCGGAGCTCGTTTTTCAGGGAAATCTATAAGACCAGGTTTTTTCAGCGGTAAAAGACATAACTTTGAACTTTTGCGTGTTTAAAATTCGTATCACGCTGGGAGCGATGTGCTGTGAAAATTTTGGAAGATTTCAACAAAGGAAATCCAAGAAAATCACAAATAAGGCCATAAATTAAAAACAGTAAGAAACACATTTGGTTGGACATTTATAATTCAAGACGAAAGCCCAAAATTTTAACAGAGATCATACACTGTAGCAAAACACCAGTTAATCATTGGTTATTTCATGTAATGAGTTTGAGAGGCTGGGTGTGAAAGGGAATGTAAAAGCAGCATTCAAAACATACCACCCGCGCGCAACGCCATAAATGATTACCCTATAGAGCCACCTTGAAACATGTTGTTGCTGAGTGAGTATTAAGACAAATTAAGACACTACATGGTCTCGTAAAGTAAGCTAGCAAGTCCTCGCAAGTTCAAATTGGCTTAGGTCAGTGAAATACGCACTCGGGAGAAGTATAATTAACTTAAGCGCTTCGCAATATGAAAAAAGCATTGAATTGAAAACATCTCCGCTGGCTTTAATTGACAAATCATTTGCGAGAATTTTCTGGACTTGCGTTCGATGCAAATTTGATCTTCTCGCGATACCACACGGCTTACAAACGCAACTGCGATTAGGCGTTTGTTGTAGTTCTAGATAGATCCTACCTTGCTCTGTCCTTGTGATTCGATTTAGACTTTCATAGTTTTCACACCAAAAATTACAATTTAAAAACACCGCATAACGAGGTGGCCAGGACGTTATCATGGTGATAAATAAAAAACGAGGAAAGAGAAAAATATCCTCCGAGAGCTACCTGTTTAGCCAAACGTTAGATATCAATAAAGCACTGCAGATATTGTTTTCTAAATCACATAATGTAATAACTAGGTAAATGTCAGGAACAAAACATGTGCAAAATGAACAAATCATTTCCAAAATATACCCCTTGCTTAATTTTGCCGAAGGGTTTGGATTTAATAAAGAAAAAAGCTGATTGACGTGTTATTGATGCCATTCTTTTAACTTTCTGAACCCAAAATTAAGTAGTTTTAATTATGTTGCCGACAAAACGAATTTTGCAAATAAAAACACGAACTTGGACAATTTAAGAAGAGTTATCGATTTTTTTTCTGTTAATTGGAAAACCGATTGGATATTGGAGAGACTCTTTCTGAAATGTTTTTGTTGGGATCTCGAACAGTTTGGCAGCGACTGTAAGCGATTGCATGTTTCAAGAGGATAACTAAATACCACTAGTTTTAGTTTGCGCCAAATTTTAGGACTGAATTAATTTAAAAACTGCTGATTGACGAATTGTACTGATTCAATTCTTTTAATTTCTGAACCCAAAATTAAATTATTAAGTTTTTATTCCGTTGCCCACAAAACAACAAATTTCGCAAATAACAACTTGAACTTCGACAATTCAAGAACCAATGAGATATTGCAAGAGAGATTCTTTCTGAAATGTTTTTTTTTGGGAGGGGGAGGGATCAAAACTCGTTTTAATTTAGAGGCGACTGAAAGCAATTCATGTTTCAAGAGGGGACCAAATATCCTGTAATACCCCTAGTTTTATTGTTTAGCCAAATTTTTAGGATTTAATAATAATCAGTAATAAAAAAAGCTGATTGGCGTAATATTTGTTGAAAAGCTACTTTAAAATATTATTCTCGCTATACAGTTCGGCAATTTGTTAAAAATAACAGAACCGCTTTTCGTAAGGTTTTATTTTAGCGATTTCATACGATAATGGGCTGCGACCGAGAAATAAAATTTGACAAAAACATCTTCTTTTTAATCCTTATATTACTTAGTTAGCATTGAAAAGTCATGCAGTCGACATTCTTGGTTTCAACCGCGAAATCATACATTACTTGGAAAAAAACCTAGACAACTTTACTAGATGTAGTTAATACATTTATTATATGACTAGCTACGTGAGCGGGCAAGATGAGGCTATCTTCCCCGCTCGGGTCTATCCGCCGCGTTCCGCAAGAAAAATTTCCCCGAAAGCCATATAATAAATCCTTTATTGACCAAGCTTGTTCGGCCAAGAGGGCTGGATATAGGCCTCGTTCTTTTCCTGCGAGTCTATGGACCTCGACTCCGTCTCGGTCCATAAACACGCAAAAAAAGAAACTTGGCCAATATCCAGCCATCTTGACCTCACACTTTGTCAATAACCCATACATATGAAAGCCGGATAAGAATAAAACAAAACAAAACAAAATTACCCATTTTAAAAAATCCTCGTGAAGAGATTCCTAGCTGTCAAGATTCCCAGTTTTGAAAATTCCTCGGTTTTGAGGCTTCCCGCTTTTGAATATCCGCCATTTTAAAGATTCCCCGATTTAAAGATTCCCAGTATTTGAAAATTAAATGTCCGCTTTTAAACATTCCCCATGTTAAAGATCCCCCGCCCCCCATTCCCCGTTTGTCGTTTTTCTCGCTCTTTGTTTTGTCCCTCTTTCCCCCGTTCTTTGATCCTTGATCAAAGTTCCTCCTCAAAGTAACATTTCGCCATACAATATGAGTTTTCTTTGGCTATTATGAAATTCACAAAGCATCTCGATCAGCCGGCATGCTTAACTATTAAATATCCATTACTAGTGACTAGTGACAAGGCAAAATGTAACCAGCATCTTTTCGCTGAATACACTGCCGGGTGGTTGAATTGTTGTCTAAGGTTTATGTTTCATTTCGTAAGCTGCTACTAGCCGCAAACATGGTTTTATCTCCGATAAATAAGCCTGATTAGCAACATTTACACTGTATTTTAAAACTGTATCCATCATCGCGATTTCGGTATTCCTTCCCCGTAAAGAAGCAATGGTAATGAATTATGACTGTATTAGTCAGTAGTTTAGAAAACCTTGACAAATATTATAATACTTGTTTCCAAAAAAAAAGCTATTGTTTTTGTTGACTTCCCGCAGCTTGGGTCGTGGAATTGGATTTGCATTTAGACAGCATGAAACGGCTGCCTAGCGCGCCTCATATTTTGTCTCAGTCAACTACAAAATTGCCCGAAAATTACGAAAAAGAAAGATTTTGTCAGTCTAAAGCCTGCCTTGACAGTGGAAAACGACCAGAGTTTACCAGAGGAAAAAGCTCAAAGAAACTTTGTTCTCCCACAAAAAGTGATCTCTATCATGTTCTCCCCCGAGCTAAATTACTGTAAAAACAAACATGGCTTTCACCTTTTGCGTCACTAAACGTTTCGAAGAAAAAAATAAACATGGCTTCAAGCTTTTGCGTCAGAATATTTCGAAAACCGATCAAAACAAATGAAAAGAACCTTTCAAATTTTCTTAAGGCCATGCCTCATTAGATTATCAAGCAAAATAACATTTCGTTCGACAATTTGAGTTTAGCTTGGCTAAGAGAAAATTTACAGAACATTTCGATCACCCAGTATACCCAACCAATACACAAACATACATTTATTATTCATTACTAGTCACTTCCGCAAAAACGGTATATTTCACAGAACAAAATGTACTTGGCATCTTTTTTCTGAATAAACTGGTAAATTGTTGTTAAAGGTTTATGTTTCATTTTTCAAGTTTTACGGACCCAACCTTGCCCTACAAGTTTGCGTTTCTGGCAGATAATTACTTCTGATAAATAAACCTAATTAGCGGCATCTGCACTATCTAATCTTAGCGTTTTCGTCATTCCCTGCCTGAGGGAGGGCAATGATGAGTGATAAGTATACAAACTAATACACTAGCAAACGTTCAGCAAATTTTAACAAATACATCAGTACTTTTTCCAAAAAACAGGCTAGACTTTACCCTGCTTCTCAATTTATAATTTTTTTTCTATACTCAGAGCCCACCTTGATGTAATATATCAAACACTCGAAACAGTGCTTTATCGGGTTATCCAAACACCGAGAAGAGAGTTGAAAATACGACGCGCAGCGAAGTTTTTTTTTTTTTTTTTACGAAATCCGAGGTGTTTGGATAGCCGATGAGACACTGTCTCGAGTGTTTGATATATCTTTTCAACGAAAACGAAAACTAAGGAGTAAACGGAGAAGGAATACCATTAAAATCTATGCTAATAAAGACCGGGTATCCGAACCTCCTTCACGTTTGTGATTTTCGTTGTTTTAACTTGGTGAATTAGTAATGAGTTTAAGAAAGAAATTTTATAACTGATGTGGTCACCCGTATTCACAAGGATGTGATTATTTTATTATTGTCAGGAGTATTAAAATTAAGACAGCGTGCAACGGCTGCATGACTAGTGCGCCGCATATTTTGTCTCAGTCAACTACAAAATTTTCGAAACTTCCGAAAAAGAAAGACGTTTTCATTTGTCGGATTAAACCACCTTGACAGTAAATAACGATCAGTGTTCATCAAAGGAAAAACGCTCAAAGAACCTACGTTTTCCCACACAAGAATTATCCCTTTTATGTTCTGGGATCTTTAAAACACATGGAGTTTACTCCCTTGTTACCCGCGTTACCTGAGTTAAAAGACTGGAGTTCAATAACTTAAAATACATGAGGGATTGAAATGTAAACATACGCAAATTACAGCGGAGTAATTGAGTACTCACCACAAGCAATTTTTTTCACTTCATGCCTTTGGTAGTCTTTAGTAGCAGAGAAATACACTTTTGTAACTTCCTGCAGTCGTCAAAAATGATAAAGGGTTTAATGAACACGAAACGAACGAACAATGTTTTTTCGTTTTCATGCTTACCTGAAAATTAGAATGTCTACATTTCCGATCTGCGTCCCAAAGCTTGAGAAGGTTAGACAACGTCAAACAAACTTTTCGCGCTCACTCTAAAACTACCTGTTTTTCGATAGGTAATAGAAAGTCTCTCCAGTTTACCGAAACCGGTTTTGAGAATTCCCAAGGGACTGATACCCGCCAACCTGATTCGTCAATGACGATACCCAATTTGGTAGCTCAAGTGCGAAATACACAGGGATCCTCAAACAACCAGGAGATGCCCTTTAAAGGGTTTTGTTATTCTCGGTGAGCGATCTGATCTTCGGAGAGTTTGTGAGTTCCAGACCTCACACTGGCTGACCGCGTATTTAAAATTCAAAATGGCCGCCACAGAACACATTACACAATCGATGAAACATGACGAGATTCATGAGACTCTGAAATACCCAGCAGGATATATGGGTTCCAATTTCTGGTGACGTCATGGTGCTTGTGCTAATCAGATTACAAATCTGTCATTACTTCACAATTTGCGGGTGTTTGTGGAGTATGAGCCATTTAGTATTTGACAGAGTAATTTAATGCGGTAAACCAGATCACCAACCATATATGGCCTAATTAAAAAGGTTTAAATAGTTAATATTACGGAGGCTTCGCATAACGCGAAGTTCGATCAAAAAACGGATAGCTCGAACTCGAGCATGACGGCAAACATTGTTCTGTTCGTCTCTATCGATCCGAGCCAAATTTGATTCGCCGTGTCGAGGGAATGGTTTCACAAACCACGAGTTCATCAAAAATGATTCCTTTCTGTTTTTCACCGCTAACATCCCAGAATTTTATATTTTTTAACTGTCTGATACAACTGGCGGGTTCCGAGATCCATCATGGACATTAAGGTATCAATCTTCGAGAGAGAAAGACACAGTTATTGTTTCTACTCTGTTCGAAATAGTTTGAAGAGAGTTAAAAAAGAAAGATCCTGGATGCCGATAAAATACAGCATTTCAAGCGATCGAGGCAAAAGATATTTTTCGGCGGATACAGGCGATAGCCGAAAATACCTCTGCGGTTGATAACTAAGTGATACGCGGATTTTTGTAAGACGCTCTTGAGAAAAATTGCCAAACAGAAAAAATGGCTCACACTTTGAAAAATGGGTCACACTTGAAAGAGGACACACATTTCAAAAAATGGGTCACACTTGGAAGAAAGGGTAACACTAGTAAAAATGAGTCGCACTTGTAAAAATGGGTCACACTTGGAGGAATAGGTAACATTAGAAAAAATGGTTTACATTTGTAAAAATGGGTCACACTTGGAAAAATATGTCGCACTTGTAAAAATGGGTCACACTTTTAAAAATGGGACACCTTAAAAAATGGATTACAATTGTAAAAATGGGTCACACTTGGAAAAATAGGTCGCACTTAAAAAAATCGGTCACACTAGGAAAAATGGGTCAAAATGTAAAAGTGAGTCACACCTGAAAGAATAGATCAAATTTAAAACAATGGTTTACATTTGTAAAAATAAGTCACACTTGCAAAAATGGGTCACACTGAAAAAAAGGGTCACACTTGAAAAAATGGGTCACACTTCTAAAAATGGGTCATAGTTGAAAAAATGGGTCACACTTATAAAATGGGTCACATTTAAAAAAATGGGCTACACTTGTAAAAATTGGAAGAGAGGGTAAAACGTATAAAAATGGGTTACACTTGAAAAAATTAATTACAACTGAAAAAATGGGTTGCACTAGTAAAATTGGGTCACCCTTGTTCAAATGGTTCTCACCTGAATAAATGGATACACTTGTAAAAATGGGTGACACTTGTAATAATTCAACACACTTGTAAAAATGGATGACACTTGTAAAATTAGGCGACACTTGTAAAAATGGGTCACAGTTGAAAAATGGGTCGTACTTGTAAAAATGGTTTACAATTGAAAAAATGGGTCACAGTTGGAAGACACGGTAACACGAGTAAAAGTCGGCCACATTTGTTAAAATGGGTCACACTTGTAAAAATGGTCGCACTTTTAAAAATGGTTCACACTTGGAAGAGAGGGTAACGCGTGTGAAAATGGGTTACACTTGAAAAAATGGGTTGCACTTGTCAAAATGGATCATCCTTGTTAAAATGTGTCACTTAAAAATATGTGTTTACACTTGTAAAAATGAGTGGCACTTGTAATAAGTGAACACACTTGTAAAAATATGTGACACTTGTAAAAATGGGCGACACTTGTAAAAATGGGTCACAGTTGAAAAATGGGTCGTACTTGTAAAAATGGTTTACACTTGAAAAAATGGGTCACAGTTGGAAGAAACGGTATCACGAGTAAAAGTTGGCCACATTTGTTAAAATGGGTCACACTTGTAAAAATGGTCGCACTTTTAAAAATGGTTCACACTTGGAAGAAAGGGTAAAACGTGTAAAAATGAATTTCACTTTTAAAAATGGGTCACCCTTGTTAAAATGTGTCACACTTGAAAAAATGGGTTACAGCTGAATTAATGGTTCACACTTGTAAAAATGGGTCACCCATGAGAAAACGGGTCAAACTTAAAAAAGAATGGGTCACTCTTGTAAAAATGGGTCACAGTTGGAGAAATGGGTGACACTCGTAACAATGGGTCACACTTGTAAAAATGGGTCACACCAGGAACCATAATCGGGGACGGAGACCGTAAGTCTTGGGATCCGCGCGCACCTATGATATGGGACAATTTTTCTATTTTTAGAACAAATTGCGCCATCCTGACGTCATATATCCGCGCGGATCCACGCACGTGTCGGGAGTTCTCGCGTGGATGTTGTCACGTTGCGTGATCAAATGGTGAGAGTTGCGAGATTCTCTTGCAGATTTTTCACAGCGATGACAGGGAATAAGGCAAGGAATTAGATCCAGGGCTCTTATATTTAGTTTTATGCTCTGAGCTGATGGAAAAGGTGAGGTTTTCAGGGTCGAAAACAAGACTTCAATTTCGCGCTGTGAATGAATAATAACATTTGCCCGCGCTAGTTGAACGCGTAAGCTTTTGCGTTTGTTCTGGAAAGAAAAGTTATGAAAGAAAACTCTTTACCCTGGTATCGAGTTAGTTTGAGAGTTTCCCAAACAATGCTTAATCATGAGCCAACCTTGTTTTTGACAGTTTCTTATTGCTTCTCTTTGTTTGGCGAGTTTGCAAAAGTTTTTTAAAGGAAAGTCTGACGCGTACATAAGTAGCTCATTTGCATAGTGCAGCGCGTGCACCTTCAAATCCGAGTCGGTGTTTTCAATTGTCAACAAATCTTGACAAAGATTTCTTTCATTGTCTTTTGCGCTGAGATGCTGCAACAATTTTCACCAACGCCAAAAGGCTACTAACATCATGTGTATTTCTTTAACATAGTGAAATTTTACACTACGAAAATAAAATAGACAACGAGTTTTGCTAACTCAACCAAAGAAATCGAAATCGTTTTTCGAGTTGATTAAAGACGGAAAGCGTCATCGTAACTTTGCTGATTATTTCTGCTGTATTCACATATTTTCAGCTAAGCTTTTAATATGTTATCAAACATTTATCAAACTGAAATATATTTAAGAACTAGAGATATTATATGAGTTCGATGTACGTTTTCACACGAAAGTGGGGAAGTCCAATTTGTCATGTTTTACTGACTGTACAAAACACGCATTGGCGGGCGCTCTTATTCATCGACAACAGACAATTCATTGAATTTTTACACGAACAAAATTGAGCAGCATCTACAGACATAAACTTTATTGTCACTTATTGGGTCTTGATAAAGCATCAAGCATTGCTTCAGTACAATTCAGGCGAAACTCAAACTTGCAATTACTTTGTTTTACTTTTCGGTCGAGATAGACTCTGGCGAAATCCTCGCAAGCGTGTGGCAAGAGGAAGGAAACTTTGAAGTCCTGAAACGGTGCTGTATCCAAATATATCCAACTGGTTTTTCGCTGTGTCATGGAAAAGCTGTTAATCTTCAACATATGTGAAACGTAGAGTGGAGCAATATGGAGCTCTTGTAAAAGAAGCAGCGGAACACAACTTGGTCAGCGATATGAAGCGGGACATAAATAAATTCGGCACTGTCGTACTTCACTCAAACTGGAGCAGCTTACGACGAAAATACTGAAGCAAAATTCCAACAGACATGAACGTATTGATTTGTGGGCCAAAAGCATCAAACATTTCGGGAATTTCGGACGCCATTTCCCCGCGCTATATCCGCAAAAATCCACGCAGCACGTACGCGCGTGTGCCGCACATGATGGCGCAATTTGTTCTAAAAATAGAAAAATTGTCCCATATCATAGGGACAGCCCCAATACTTGAAATAGCGCGCGCGTACGCTCTCCGTCCCCGATTATGGCTCCTGGTCACACTTGTAAAAATGGGACACACTTGTAAAAATAAGTCACACTTGTAAAAATGAGTCACACTTGTCAAAATAAGTTGCACTTGTAAAAATGGGTCAAACTTGAAAATATGCGTCACACCTGAGAAAATGGGTCACCCTTGGAAAAATGGGACACATTTGGGACAATGGGTCTCACCTTTAAAAATGGGTCACAGTTGTAAAAATGGGCTACACCTGGAAAAATGGGTCACACTTGAAAAAATGGGTCACACCTGTGAAAATGGGTCACACATGTAAAAATGGTTCACACTTGTAAAAATGGGTCTCACTCGTAAAAATTGGTCACACTTGTAACACTGGGTCATACTTGTGAAAATGGGTCACACTTGTAAAAATGGTTCATACTTTAAAAAATGGGTAACACTTGTAAAAATGCGTCATAATTTACAAAAATGGAACAGTGTTAGAGGAGAAGAAACATAATATCCTCAAACACATAAGTGACGTCACAACTCGAATCAACTTCACTACAATTACCCTAGCTTTCAGTTTCATCTATTGGTCAGTTAAAATAAGCAATGTTTTTATGATGATTACGGTTGATGATATTTCATTACATACTATTTTTAGAATCGCTGCGCACCGCAAATGATCAACACTTGTAGTAGCACGTCTAGCTACAGCCCGTCTTACGATCCTAGATCGTCTTGTTGAGAACAATTGCACAAGAAAAACTAAGTTTTAGTCATTTTGATAAGAATTATTGACTTTGTCTGTTACTGGTCCCTCAGGCGATGCACAGTCGGCTCCCGACATCTCGAACCTTCAAGGAAAATTGAAAAAGCTTCGAGTTATTAGGAGCTCAAGTTATCAGGGGTTGAGAACAAAGGGCCGAAAATAAGAAAAAATTGGTGGTAACCATATTTCTACTTTCGTGTTTCTATTCATACAGTGTTTTTTTAATCAAATTTAATTATAGATGTAATGTGAAACAGAACAAAGGAAAGCAAAGCAATAGAGATCGGAAGTCCATTTTCTGCGAATTTTGCGGGTTTCCAAAGGAACAACGTCGGGCTACTGCTACAGAGTTCATGGCCTTTATGCGACTAGTACTTTCAATGTTTTGTCGGGACTACAATACTGATTGTTTTGAGCTGACACATGTTGACCAACATGAGTGTCAAATGATTTACAAATTAACCGGAAGGGAAACGAAAATTAACTCAAGTTGGCAGAAAGTTCCAGTTACATAGTCAGTTATTGCGGGGATAAAATTGCAGTAAATGTGTGACGGAAAATCCAGGGGAAATCATTTTTGGTTCGAGTTAGAGCGAGGTTCGAATTAGTGAGGGTTCGACTTATCAAAGTTATCAGGAGTCGACTGTTTCGTGTTTCTTTTGACACTAAATGGAAATATAATTACATGAAGATTTGTTAGCTGTGGCGAAATTTACAACGAGAAAACAGCTGTTGAATACAGAGAGCGCCGTCAGATTCGTGTTTGTTAGATACCAGAGGTATTTTCAAGAATGCCACATATAATTTTGAAATGAAGCTAACTATTTCGATTTTCAGTTTTAACCAAATAACAATCGGATTCGAAATTCTCCTGATTTGAAGTGGAACTGAACCGTAGCAGTATTTTACTCGCTTTGTTAGGCTCACACGGCTCAGTTGAAAGCGAAAAACCCGACTGTTTTCCCGTTTTGACAGTGAAAAAGCTATCGCAAGTGCCATTGCCTTAGATCATAAGTCTGAGTGTAGTGGGTTAGCGCTATAAATGTTTCCAGAAAACTGAGAGGTTTTTAATTACGTTGATTTTGATTTCGAAGTCACTTCCTGTGATTCCGTTGACAGGTAGATGCCGTCTTTAACACGTTTCTTGTCAAGAAGCATCAAATTATTTTTACCCTGCGGTTAAGCTGGCTTGGATTAAAACTAGACCCCCTCCTGACCTTTCGCTCTAACTAGCACAAAGTCAGTAGGGGGCAGGTATTTCAGAACCTCGTGAATCTCGTCGTGGTAAGTTTATCTTTTATTCATATTCTAAACAGACGTGAGAGCTCCCTATGCAACTAGGAGGTGCCATCTCCTAAAACCACCACCAGCAGCAAAACACTGAGAGTAGAAGTCACAACTAAATGTCTCTGTGATTTTAAACCTCAGTCTCATATCAAACAAAAAAGCCCCATAACTGTCTGACTGTGAACATTCATTAAAAGCAGAATCTCTCCAAGCTGTTAGTGATCACAAAGAGCGTGTTGTAAAATTTAAACCCCTGTGATGTTTCTTGTCCCCTTAGGGCAAATTTTACATCTGAGACGACATATGTTATATGGTCAGGGTAACTTGATCGTTTTGCGATATTTTCTAGCAGAGTAATCTGTAACAACACAGAAAAATTGGCGACCGCTTCACTAGGTGTTAACTGAGTCAAAATGAACCAAATAAACCTCGCAGTTGGAAAAGAAATTTGACGAGGATACTTTGTTAACACAAATCAAACAAGTTGGTGATTTACTGATAAAATATAGCTACTTAATCAACACTAAAGAATTTTGACGAAGTAGACGAAGAGATTAGGTTAGATTTTACTTCTCGATCTGTAAGATCATCTCTGTTCATCCTTTGTTTTAATTAGTTTTATCAAATTAATAATAGTCGTTGTGATCTGAGCCTTTTTCGATGTCGTTTAAGGTAAAATGAAAGTGGCTTAAAGTGACTTACTGACAGCTCGATACTAAAAAACAAGCTAAGACTTTATTTGTGCGAAAGGCTGGTGGCTGAAGAGTAAACTGCCTGCAATGAGAAATTTAAAACGCTGGAAAGTTACCGTGACACACAACATAAATCACGTAATTTGACTTCTTAATGAATAAAAGTCTTGAAATAGTTCTTTTTACGATTAATTCTTCAGTGAAAACGAAAGAATACAATCTAGAGAGTTTGAGAGTTTGATACATCGTATATTTGATTCTGATGCTTTTCGTTAAGCGTTAGTTCAGTTTGTAATTGCTGGAAATTTAAAACTATGGTTTATTTGCTAATAATTTGTATTTCATGTGGTTTTACTTACAATTATCCTGCGGTCATATTTAGCAACTTTTCATAGGCATAATTTCATTGGCTGGTCAATAACGGAGAGTATTTACCGAGTTGCGATGCAGGAAATTGAATAACCCAAACTGACATAGGGACGAAAAGTTGCGAGCTTACAAGCAAAGTGGCGGAAATCTGGAATGCTAATTTGTCCAATATAAATAATGGGGGAGTAATCAGGATTAAAAATCATCTTGAGTAGACACTTTCACTGGTTAAGAATTTTAAGACGTAAGGTTTCGGCTTATGGTTTGAAAAGTCTTTCAAAACAAAATATAGCTTGTCAATGTGTTCCAGTACAAGAACACATTGGCAAGAAAAAATGAAGTTTATGAATGTATGTACGTGGGATCATTTATTCAATTTAAATCTTCCTATTGTTTAGTAGGGGGTCAATTTTCGTTAGATATTTAAGCAAAATTGGTAATTTCTCGTTATTACTTTTGGAATACCCCACTGAGATCATTTGCTTGCCCCTTAAAGGTAAGAAAGGGAGGTACAGAATTCTTCTAGTAAGTTGATTTACAAATCTGTCAATTCGAAGTGTTGAAGATAACTATAGTCCTATAGTGTAGCTGCTTCATATTGAGACTGCGAATTACCGTAGCAATCGTTTGCTTTTCGACGTTTGAACGCCAGCCTTTTAATTGCAAAGATTCTGTAATCTGTCACACTAAATTATGGGGTTGGTGCTGAGCGCAAATCGACAAAAAATAACTGAAATAAGCAACGTTCACAGCGGGGGCACTAATTTGCTTGTAACACGGAGCTGCGCCAAGCTGTAAAAAGGCCAAATTAACTAACAGCTGAACAGATCTGCCTTGATTCTGCCAAGATCTAAGCGAAAGAGAGTACAAATGGAGTCTTCCAAAACGCTTCTCCTTCTATTCCTCATTCTTGCTTTAGCAATGCGATTCCAGGAAACATCTGCCCAGGCTGAATCCGAGTCAGTGGAAGAGAGTAAGTAAGACAGATAACAGCCTATAAACGTGTTTCTTTTCCATTGCTTTTTTTTTTTATCGTAAATAGCAACTCTGCGCCCGTTTCTATTTCTTGAGTGAAATTGTAAAATTCATGCTGCACGTTTTCTCGCTGACGGCCACATGCACCGATTGGCTGACAATCAAGTAAAATAACTTTTGTTTTCTATCATATTTTCTATTTTTCATTTAGACTCAGTCTTAATTCATTTGCTTGTGTATTTGCACACTCGCATATTTTCTGGCTCTATATGTTTTTATGGCATTGTGTATTTTTATATTTATTCTCGTTTAAAAGCCGTTCTAGAGCACTGAAGTTCGCAAAATCTAAGGTTTTCCTCAGTTCATCATATTATTTCTCGCAACAGGTTCACGGCCTGCGTTAGGTCCTACCCAAGTTAATCTAAAAATGGAAATGTCGTTTATTGCGTCAGAAACGACACACACCCCCCCCCCCCGTCCCCTCCCTTATTTATAACATGACTGAGAAAATTAGTTCATTGTGATTGGCTGTGAGCCGACAAATTTATCGTTTATTTTTAATTTTGTACTGCAGTGCTAATAATCGCGAGCACGTTCGTAATTTTTTCGAACAATCAGGGATTTACGCTAACATTTGATATCGGAAAATTCTTTCAAGTTGCAGTCTCTCAATTTTGAGGGAATTTTCAAAAATTCGCTCGTAATGTGATTTCTTAACAGCCATATTCGTATTCTCTCTATTGGACTGGAACTGGCTTGTAATGCAGATTTATGCCAGGAAATATCATTAAAACGCGATTAAGGTCATTTGCATTAGCCTCGATGTGAAGCTAGTTCCGAGAGTACGAATATGTTCTATTGCACTAGAGCCCATTCACTCACATTCGTGTAATTACTTGGGCAAATTGCTCAACGTCATTTCCCGTGATTTTTACCTTTCAAGTGATACTGCATGGTGCCTGTCTTGGATGACATCGTATCGTACCGAATATATGTTGCGCGAATGAAATAAGCGTATACGTGCGGCCCAGTTCGAGCTAAACGTGTTTTGAAACCCAGATGCCAACATTACAAAAGCTTTGGTGCGACAGACATATTGAGAAAAGTTCCTTAGTATTCTTTAAGGTTTTTGTTTACTGTACTGAATTTTCGGTGGCTTATGTACACCTTCATCAGAGTTGTAATGCTAAGGTTCGTGTAGAGGGAGTGGTTTCCTTTCGTTGACGGCTGTGAGGTTCAAAGTTGAGTGGCACCACTCCTTAGTTGAGTTCCTTAGCACATTACTTACTTTTTAAATTGTCTCCTTTTCCTAGTCGTGCCTGACGAGGAGTCTTTAACAGCAGATCGCCGCGGCTTTTCTCGTGAGTAAAACTTTAGTTAAATTCTGTAATAACACACCCCGGGATACTCCCAGTAAAATTGGTAGGGATGTGCAGTCCGCTTTCCAAAACCCTTACCCTATTTCTGACCAAAACGGCTGAAAAAAACTATGGCCGTTGGGGCCGCACATACCTATATAGTCCCTTATAATGGGGGACCCTCTTCCCCGGGCAACACACAAATACTGAAGCGCTTTTGTGATATGTCACGATATTTCAATCATTCATAAACGTCACGCTGAATAATATTTGCCTTAATCAAAGGAAACCTGAAATCATGTAACAGTTAACTAGGAGAAATCATTTAGTGCAACTGCGTACCCATTTTATCAACTTGAAGTTGTTTTAAAAGTTCCTTGGTGCCCCGCTTCATCCATCCATCAGTCCGTCCGTCCGTCTGTCCGGCAAATCATGAGGCCCCGTTCACTCTACGCTAGAGTAATTTGAATGCGGAGTTTTCACGCTGTAAACGCATCAAATTATTCCGTCAACACTAGGCCGGAGAAATTTGAAAACACAACAATCAACAGTTATTTAATTTTGGATTTGTTTTTGAATAAAACTCCGGCAGGGGAATATGAAGATTACTGTATCGCTATCGTTTTCGAAAAGCTTCGTTTCTAAATTGTTCTCCGTCCACACTGAAACGCAAAGCCGACGTTTTCAAACTTATTTCTCCGGTTTGAAGAGCGTTTTCGAAAAGTTCCCTTTTCGTGCCGGATTAGTGTGGACGAAAGGCCTAACCGAAGAAATAAATCTCCATTTTCAAATTCCTCTGGGGTAGTGCGGATAAGAACTAAAAATTCAATTAACACTTTTAAATAGGTGGTCTTCCCTTGGTATTATAACGGTCAATCTATATACTGAGTGTTCGTTCACTAATTGCTACACCTTTGAATGAATTTTGTCTTAGAGTGCAATGACGTATACTCGAGAGGATTTTGTAGAAGATTTAGAGGGTTTTGCCGAAGCCACAACAGCAATGGCTTTCTGATGAGGACCAAATGCGACTTTTCTTGTGGCTGCATGAGGTAAGAAATGCCTCACTTTCCCGGCTTTGGTTCAATTAATTATGAATTATACTAGTTATATAACCTTACTTAGTTTAGTTTTAAAATATTTTTTCCCAAATGTACATTTTTACTTTGTTATTTTCTTTTCTTGACGCACCTGTAAAGAAGTTGGTGCTTCCTATAGACTCTACTTATCAAGTCTAACGGACGCACCGTTACCCGACATAGCTAAGTGTGCGACCAAGTAAAATAAACTCTATGTCTGTGTATGTCTAATTTTTTGATCAGTGCAGATAATCGTGCAAATCAGAAATTTGCCCTTAGAGAAGAGATCGCACCTTCGCTTCTACAAATGTTTTTTTAGTTCATTTAAAATTGAAATCGAGATCATCGCTAAAAAGTAGGGCGCATTTTAAACTGTGAGTATCCAGTTAGTGGGTTACATATCAACCCCTAAACGCTCTTGAGACCGAATAAAATATTTTCAAGTTTGCATAAATGCCCACGACAGAGGCTCAGTACTCCTAAATGAAAAAAAAAAAGTGACATTTTCTTCTTGGTTCTTCGTCAAGGGAACGAACGAAATAACAATAATTTTATGTACGCAATTTCATTTTAAATTGGTAACATAATTCCAAGCAACGAAATGTTCTTTAGCCAATGTTGCATTTCCATGCATCGGTGTTGCATTGTGAACGAAGCTCAGCTAATCTTTCTTTAATTCTTGCTTTCTTTCTTTCCCTCTTCCTTTCTTGTGCTATGCAGGTAAAATGGATGCCAATTCATTTTCGGTTACGGAAATACATTCCTATCAAGTAGAAGTGGATTCTTCATCTCCAAAAAGAATTGTGCAATTAATTATAATTCCAAAAAATCTTCTCTCTGATCTTGCATGAATGAAGATGAAATAAAGAGTTATTAGAACACAGTTTTGTGGCATTTGCTTCTTTGGCTTTTTTTGTTTGTTTTGTTTTGAGTTTTTTTGTAAAACGTGTAGCGTAGAACAACAGGACTCAGTTAGTCAAAGGGTGGCATAATGTTATGTTAGATTATTGCATTAACACTTATCCACTGGGTAGCTTGTTTTATCAACACTTATCCGATGAATGGCGAGTGGTTCAAAGGGTAGATAACTCTATCCATCCGATAAATCGCTGTGAATTAAGGGTGGGCAAAATAAACTATGCTATCAGTACAAATGGCTAGTAATTCATCCGTTAGATAGCGTTGTCGCCCTTTAAACAACAGAGGACAGGAGTACAACGGGGAACTGCACCCCTAGGGTACCTGTGACTTAGCTGATAAGTGGTATCTATAGCAACGCCCCTACTCCTTTTATTTCAATATTTTGGGAGGTATTTGAAAGCAACTGTAAATGATCGAGAACAGTTCCTGATCGAGAAACATCTGAAATTACGGTGAACTGAAACGACGAGCATGTTCAAGGCCAAATGAAGGGATACGTCATATTAATCTAATCCCATCAGGGAGGAAACTCAGTCATAAAAGGGACGGAAATGCTTCTTGCAAGTGTGAATACCATCCCCCCACTCACCACCACAACTAATTCATTTCCTTGAGACGTGTCTGAATCGACGCACTACCAGTAAATATGATTCTGATTACGAAAAGAAGAAGTTAATTCGATGCTACTTTTACTATTATTAATAATTGCTTTTGAACAATTTGGCCGATTGCTAAACACATCCATTCTGAGTAGAATTACATGAATTTTTAAAACCACTATTTTAGCTGCCAGACATAACGGGTAAAAAGGTTTTAAAACATCTTTCACTGTTATGGGTGTATTATTTACAGACCAAAAAGAAGAAAAGCTTTAAAAAAAATCATTTTTAAGCACATCCGCCAAACATCGTGGGCGGCTCACCATAGTCGTCGAGATCTATTTTGGAAATACTGATTACTCAGAAAATCAATCTATGTAGAAATCTCTATTCATCATAGACTGACTCCTAACACCATGTCATAAATTGGATCATGGCGTGATAATACAATAGCTAAGATCTCAAAGTGGTTCCGCCAAAATAAATTGATTAGTCACGCTTAATGTTGCAGCACTGTTCCCCATCTCAAGATTGGAAGAGAGTTTTGTAAAAACACGTCACTCGCAGTGTGAGAGCGAAATGGCGGTTGCAAACTACACATTCGCAATGATCGAGGTAAATAATTTTTCAAATGAAACAATTGCCCTACGGAATGTTGAAATCGACTAAAAGGCCCTTTGGGCAAAAGTTATCAGTAGGAAATTTTTGTTTAAATTCTCTTTTATGAAAGTCTCGTCGTAATTTTCCCACAGTAAAAAGTATGTAAAAAGTATAATGTTCTCTGTAATCAAAATCAGCGAGCAATTACTTGATGAAAATTTCCGTGCATTTGAGCTGATTGTTACATTTGTAATAAAGAACTGTATATTGCTTCCAAAAGCTCAAAGTGCGAACGCCCAGGGGGCGAATGCATGTGAAGAAGGTTTTACCCTTGATAAAATTACTTTAAACTTCACTCCGAGAGTCATCTTTGAGAACGTTCGAGAAATTTAAACAAAGTTGAATTAACTAGTGTCCACTTATTTGCCAATAATTAAGACCCGCAGAAACACGAAAGGGCGGAATTCTTGAGTATACCCAAAACAATATCAAGAAATGTGAATAACAAATTAAATAGTGCTTTCATTCACAGATGCTCGTTTAGTTCTTTTTTCTTGGCGTTACAGACATGTGGCTTTCGCCGTGTTATAAAATATTAAAGGGGCAAAGCGTTCCATCACAAGAACCAATCAGAAACCAGCAATTCGAAGACGTAAAAGAAATTAACTTTCGCCTCAAGACAGCGCGGTACTTCAAACATATTATTAAGTTCTGTTGGTGCTTTTATTTCTCTTTTCATCAAAATAACACACTTGTAAAGCGAAACTAGCGTAGAGGAACTGTTGACTTCAAAACAGTACTTAAGTACTTTGAGAGTACGGACTTCAGGCTGAATAAACAGTATTTGACTGATCTCAACCCGTGGGAAAGTACAGGTGTATAGTAAATTCACTGATTCGGCTTGTTTTGTTCCGTGAATTAATCTTCACAAATTCGACGTGCGAGAAACACTCTTGTCCGCTCAATTGTTTTGTTAAAAATAGTCTCTGTTTTTTTATACATATATTATGCTTGTATCGCGATTTTATATGTTTACGAATAAGTTTCAACGTTAATTAATTATCTCAAACTTCCACGTTTTGTCTAGTAAAGAGGCTTGTCTTCGTCAAACAAATATTGTTACTCTGACAGCCATATTTAAAAAAAATACGGTTGTCAGCCTTCCTTTTAATGAAGAGAGTCCATATTATTTGTTTTGAATGCCCAAATTTAATTCTAGACAAACTAATTCCCTGGCATTACCAACAGAGAAGACTGGAGGCCTCGATTAAGCCATTTCAACCAAAAGTAGTTTTTTGAAACCTTAAGGAAGCTCGATTTTCCCACTCTTTGACTGCCAAATGCCTCGAGGTGTTGATTTCATTTAAACTAACTGAAAATTAACCCAAAAATTGTATTTGAAGATGCAAAGTGCTGATTTTATTCCCACTAAAAATTAGCGCAGAAAAAACCCTTTCAAGCCATCTAAAGAATTTTCTTTTGCAGTTTTGTATTTTCAAAAGCCATCTGATGGATGTGGTATATCTCGATTAATTTCTCGTTTCGGCTTTATTGAGGCGCCTCTAGCCCTGCTGCCCACTCTTTGCGGTGTGCTCAAATCATCTTGGATAAATATTTATTCGTAGTCGACAATTCACACATTTATTTACCACAAATCGGCACGATTCTTCAAAAACATGTTTTTAGCAACAATTGCTTAAATTTAAGCCATTTCCGTTTTCAAAAGAGAAAAAAGTATTATGTATTTTTGTCAATTTCGTTTACGATAAAATCCCACGTTGAGACCAATTAATCAAAGTAGCTGCCTTTCTTGAGCTTCGGAGTTAAGCTCTGCATGAAAATGAAGAAAACAAATATTATCTGCGATTTCGCCACAGGACCACGAGCTATTTTTTATCAATGCTTATGCAAAATTTTTTTTCATCCAGTGTTAATAAACATTCGAGCTTGCTCATTTATGGATCAAATTTAGCGATTGAGTAAGAGGCACTAGATAATATTTTATTGCAACGTCGTAGAATCTGCGAGAAGCAACAAAGTTAAGAAATTGTGTTTGAAAATTAAAGGATTTCTTTAATTGTCTGACCTAGAAAAACCCAGATGAAATATGCATGACAAACTTATTAGAGAATATATAAGCCAAACCTTCCTCGAAGATAAGCCTGTCAGATTAAAAAGGCATTTGTTCTTTTTTCAGTTCGGAATAGCAAGTTCCGACTTAACTTATTTCGGGCGTTAGGGGCACTAAAAGTTTGTATAATCAGTCGTCCGACTTGCAAGCGCCAGCCCGGATGTGAAAACAATTTTAATGAGTAATTGAAAAGCGCCCAAATTGAAAGAAACCAGATGAAACTTTATGACGTGAATGATCAAAACCAAATCACATTGGCTGGGTTGCTGTGGGATATGATATTTATCACCCAGCGACCCAGACATCACAGAATGCGAGAGAGTTGAGTGATGAAAATCTCATATGGTTTTATCCTACTTTTCTAGTGGTCAAAGCCAGCTGAAAACATATTGATATTTTGATTATACAAAAATATTTGCGCGATATATTACAAAAGAACATTTCCTGACAGAATCACTTAAGTCGCTACCTCGCCAGAAGACGATCTCACTGAGCAACGCTTGATCAACTGGGAAAAAATGTCTTCTATCAAGGTGTTAATTTTCCTTCTTGGAACTATGGTGATATTCATGAAGTTCCAAAATACTTCTGCGGCGTCCTTATTTGACGGTCTTGACGGTAGGATAAAATCAAAACAAATTTTATTTCACTTGACTAATGTTCTTGACTATGCATCACTTGTTTTTTGAGAAACATGATCAGTCGCCATAGGTGGTTTTTTTACAAGCTGTCGTTTTATATATAAACTAGAAATAATAGTTTGGTCGTGTCCTTTAAGCATACATGGAGTTTAACCCTTGAATAACGTTTTCAGTTGAATTGATTTTAAAGATCGAAGCAAAGGGGAAAAAAGTATGGAACAAAAACAGTAGCGGAAGTAAGAGATAGAGGATTAACTAACTTCTTGTTCTGTCGGCTTTTCCACTGTTAGACGATGATATTAAAATGTTAGCAGAGGACACCGATGACCTAGATGAGTTCGATGCCTCAATGTTCAAGCACGACGATGTAAAAGACGACGCCCAGGAGAAGAGAGGTAAGAACGAAAAAAGAACGAATTTTATCACTGAATTCACCGCATCCAGCACAACAATTAATGCGAGAATTGTCGGATGGAATCGCACCTGTTAAGTACCATGCAAAATAATGCATTGACAAATTTGTGGTTAAAAGTTGATGAAATTAAACATTAATCAGTTTCTTATCTAGTAGTCAAATGAAAACTGAGAATTTTCACTTTCCACAGTTTTTCCTCAAATTTGTTAAGGATTAAGAATCATTTCATGTTACATTTTGTAAAGAGTGAGTTGTTTGAGGCTTCTCAAAGTAAGTACTTGACATACCTGTGTAGTACCGAATAATTTAAACATCGCAGGGAGCTGTTTCAGTTTTCTGTTTCGTTTGACCACAAAATTCTATTTTTTCCCAAACTCTCCTCGTTTTAATTGCTGTACTAATCCGGGATCGTTTATTTTACAAGTTCAACAATCTTGTGCTTGTGGTACATTCGACAGCTAAATAATTGATTTCAAATTTTCGATTTACATTGCTTTCCTCGCGAAACTACCAACGATGAACGACTTGGTTTTAAATATTTATCTGAAAAAAAAGAACTTATTGGCGTTACGATTGGGCACGGAGTGTCTCTTGGTTCACTGTTAGATCAAGACGGCCTTTGTAGTTGATTGCAAGCAAAGTCTTCTAAAAGCAATCGGATGTCTTGGTGATCATACAATTAACATCCCGCCAACTCCAACATGCACATGGTTTCACAATTGGTTCACCAACGAACCAATCATATCATTATGATCTGAGTCGTCATCATCGTCATCACACCATCGTCATCATTATCATATTCTGATCCTCTTGCTAAGAGTAGCTTAAGTTCAATTGCGCAATTTCCTCAACGGTAATTAAAAATTCCACTTAGCTTTTGCTTGAGAAAACTGAAAAAAACACGTGTTTAGCGGCCGTCATAACAGTGAAATATTTAGAAGTATATACGAATCTAAATCGAAAGCAATTCTTACTCTCAGTGGCTGAAGCATTTCTATACATCAAATGATAAAATCTTTGCTAAGGCCTAATTCCTTACACTGAAGCATTTTTCGGTTCTCAATACCTGGTATCCTTTCTTACTCATAAAGACTAACACAACTTACCGCCTGCGCTCCCAAGACCATAACCTCCTCGCTGTCCTCAGAACCAAACACAGGACATTTGGTGATCGCCCCTTTGCACACTCTGGACCTTTTCTCTCCAACCCTACCTGTTTTTAAATCAAAGTTAAAAACTTACTTTTTTTAGTAGACACGATGACAAATTAGCGTATAGCATGCCATAGTCTTATAATATGGTTTTCAAACTGTGCTATTTTTAAATACCTTTTTCTTATTTTGTTGATGTAATCGTAATCTTACATCTAAGTTGTAAAGCGCTTTAGAATATTTTATAATTTTCGCGCTATATACATCTAATCTTATTATTTTTTTTTTTTATTCGTCAGCATGTGCTAACTATTTCTCCGCAAACTTTTGCGAACGGGCCAGGAGTTGGTGCCATTCAAGCAGTCACAGAGGCAGGTTAACGGCCAGAAAGTGCAGGTCGACCTGTCAAGAATGCTAAGGGAAAAATGATCTACAAATTGGTTACAGGTTTGTTTCCAAAGCGCACGTACGAGATACTTCCTTTATTACTTGCTATATTTATGTCCACGCAGATAAGCATGAGTGCAAACTAGAAAACGAAATTGATATGACTTCATTAAAATGCTAACTTAAAAACTGGCTGACTAAGTGACTGTCTCTGACATTCTACAAGATGGATGGACGTATTGACAGTCTGACCGACCAACGGACTGACGGATTGACGAATTGATGGATTGACAGACTAACGGACTGACTTACTGATGGACTTAAGGACTGACGGACTGACAGACTCACGGACTCACGGACTCACGAATTCACGGATTCAAGGACTCACGGATTAATGGATTCACGGACTCATGGACTCGCGTACGTACGGACTGATCGACTCATCGACTCACTATTCCACCTATTAAAGCCCTCGGGATTAGAGTTTAAATTGAAGAGTTCTGCATGAAGTTATTGTTTGTCTGATTTTGAAAACAATTTATTTGAGGGGCTTTTTCTCGGCAATTTGCTTTGCTTCAAATATGGCAATAATTTGTGGAGGTCCGATTCAAGGTTAGCCCGCCTAATAGTTCGATTGACCATATTATGCGAAACGTGATACCAGCACGTGCAAATTAAGCTCCCAGTTAGTAGTAAAAGAAAGTTATTATCCACGCTTCACGATATTCCTGTCAATAATAAGTGCCTTATTCTGGAAATCGGCGGAGCCGATTTGGCCTCACATTGTTGGCCACTCGCCAAAAGGGGAAGATTATATCTTTTAAAAATACATAGAATTGTAGGTTTCGGAATGCAAGTCTTGAGTGTCTACCAAAACAATTAGACAACCATCCCATGTTTTCTATGAGCGAATAACAAAATATGATGTACTTTTGAGGTCTAAAACTTGCTGAATGCACTCGCATTTCGCTCGTGCGTCCACTAGCAGTTTTTCTAGACCTCTAGTGTGTTTTATTTTCTTAGCGAACATACACCACGTTCTATTTGATAATTAGACCACGACTAGTGGCTCCTAACTCATTTTACTAATGAATCTATGTTTCTGTTTTGCAGTTATCAGCCTTGGTGATGTATGCGAGATTATAAGTTGAGCTTTAGATTGGGGGAATGCCTCTATAGTTTGTACATGTTCCAGCTTAGAATAGAATAGCCGCTAAAATTATGGCAAACATTGCGTAGTACTTGATAATTATGTTTACTATTAATCGCGGTACGTATGATACACTATTCACTGTGTAAACTGCTGAAATAAATTTCAGGTGTACATACCGTTCATGAGTTGTGTTGTTTTGTTCTTTCCCAAAACGTAGATTCGATAAATGTGTTAAAATACGTATTTTCATAGTTTTATCTCAAACAGAAGACAAAAGGCGCTTAAAAGAGTTGGTGGTGACTCATTCACTCGATGCATTTCCTATTTCCAATATTTCTCTGTAATTACAATCTAGATGTCGGTAACATTTCCCTCTTTGATGTATAAGGGGGCTCTCAGTTTTTAAAGGTACGAAAGAAGGTAAACAATGAAATAATGAAAGTTACTTCCGGCTGGCCTAGAAGTCAGTTTCAGAATGGTGAGGTTATAAATAACACAATCGATCGTTCAATCCTCTGCTAGCTGTTCAGTTATTGGAGTATAAAAGGGCACGAAAAATGAAACATTTACCCAGAATCTTTTCATAGAGGTGCTCGACATTAGGAGGATTTCTCCATGTTTCACCAAGCTGATCTGGTAAAATTTAAATAAAGTTTTTACCTCACCTTACTAATTTATGGGTTACACACTAAAGGTGGCTCAAAACAGTTTCCAGCACTTAGATTTTGATTGGTCGTTATAACCATTCTTTATCGATTGATGCTACAACCATCACATTTAAACAGTGCCTGACAAAAATAACAAAAGTTTCACTTTTGGAAAGGTATGTTGCACAGTTCATCAAATGTAAAGCTATTAATTCATTTAACGGCATTAGAATGCTGGGCTTACAATTAACCTGTTGGTCGCTGTTAATGTCTGAAAAGGTGTCATACGTGGAATTAGGCAATGCTATTCCCGACACCAGATTACATCTAATACATTACAATTCCGTGGTCCTAACAGTCAGCTTCTTCGTGTTATCTCAAATAAGTTAGCTATGATAGCAACTAGTGTAAATATCGAATCTTGACAGGAAGTACAAGAACTCATATTTTCTCTTAATGCCATGAATCCTACAGTGTAATTATGTCTGTTTTCCACTATCAGCTAACCACATGTGATAATTCTTCAATCACGATTTTTAAAATTTATTGAGATAATATTCTACCTGTGGGCAAATTCATACTTTGCAATGACCCTTTACACAAATGCGCAGTGGCATTTGTCTTCACCCAAAACAGTGTTTGGCTTTTTCAACAGAGTGCAGTTCAATAAAAGGTAGCTAGCGTAGCAGGCGTATAAAGGGGAGGGGGTGGGGAAGGAGGAAGGGAATTCGGGAAAGGGAACGCGTTCCTTTTCCCCTCCCCCCTCCCACTCCTCCATTTTTTTTCCCGAATTCCCTTCCTCCTCCCTCACCCCTTTCCTTTTATACGCCTGCTACGCAGGCTAAATAAAAGGTCACAAAATGAGGATTTCTCTTTAGGTTGCTGATAACACATACCCACAAATTTAGAAAATGAGTAAATTGAATGATTACGGGTTTAAAGAACCACCACAGAACAGTAACAGATGATAACAGATTGACTACGTTCTGTGAGTATAAATGCCTCCGGTTAAAGGGGATATTTTGAGCTAAAGTTTGTCTTTGTGCAAGTCACTGAAGAAGGTTGTCCCACAGAGCATGAATACAAAACAGCTTCTCTGCTTGCTCTCGGCTGCAGTTCTGATGATGCACCACTCAATGAATAGTCAGTCATTTTTTTGTTTTGAAGCTGTAATATATACACTTTTTTACTTCTTTGATATTTATATAAGAGAAAAGGCATCCCCACAGCTTTGGAGATTATTTTTCCTTCGCTTTGAAAAGAAGGGACACATAAACAAATCCTCTACAAAAACATCCACGCAACGCGCGAGTAACTTACGCGGACAAACTGGGTACTATGTCTAAAAATAATTTAAGAGGGGTTACCTTGGTATAAGGCCTATATGGGGGATTCAGTCTCTTCCCTTGATAATCTCTTGGGATATAAGTCATGCATGTAAGTACTCATGACTTTATTGGAATATTTTTTACAGCCATGACGAACGACGCAGACATGGTAGAAGCAGATAACGTGTTTCGGCGTGGTAAGCAAGCTCTCCTTCAACCTCTTGATGGGGATGAGGGGAGAGACCTACCGAGGGTACCGGGGTGAGATCCTATTGCCTGTTTTCATGTGACGTCATCACTTTCCGAAATTTTAAATTACCAATCCTTCTGAAGTTTAAGCTTCATCAGATTTAAGACCCTCTAAGAGCTTGACGTTTCACAACGTTTGAGATCGACAGGGTTTCTCATTAACCCGAGATTGCGTAAGCAATCTAAGGGTATATTTTGTTATAGAAAACGTTTAAATTTCCAAGTTCATGCGCTACGTTACATTAAAATGACGGCCCGAGAAGGCTCTCGCATAGGTCAAAAGAGGAGTTATTGCTCACGTTTTAGCTAACTGAACAGTTCTTGCATGAAAAGAATTATTATTTCAAAAATTATCATTTCAATGTGTCGGAACTCTACAGTAATAATTTTTCGTTTCAAAAACAAAACTCGATGACATGTACAGAGATGATCGGTTTATTTGTACAGTCCTAACTCGTCGGAAGCGTGCTTGTGCCAAGATAAACCTACTTGAGTAGTTACACAATTACAACTGCTTCTCTAAAAACCACAAGTAGTTAAGAATTCCGACTTAAAATACTGTCTGCATATATGAGAAATCTACGAAAATTTCATAGAAATATCACTAAGCTTTGGGAGGTTCCAAAAATTGCTTTAGCATACTTTTCAGAAGGTAGCATTTCTCTCATTTCTTTCAATAGTAGCATATGTTTATGTATCACTGTTTATACCTCATTCATTTGTTTCCGTTTTTGTTTTTTGTTGTTCATAGCCCCATAAACACCCTAAATACCTAGGAAGAGAATTTAAGTTTAAACATTGCCTCAGTCATAATGTTTTTTCTGGCTATGGAAATTTCTTCGACCGTTTCATTTCTAACTTGGAATGTTTCTATCCGGCTAAAAATTTCAATATAAAGACTAATATTGTTTAAAACCTCGAAGCAAAAACTCGACGATAAAAAGTCTCCCCTATACACACATCACTATTTACCTTTCAATTTTTTTTTTCTAGAGGTATTTCCGTTGAGGCAATATTGCCAATGATACAAATTGCCATGACCGGGTTCTATCACTGTTACTCTTGTGAATCAATGGAAAGGATTAAGTATTCTAACTTGAACCTAACTAAAAATCTAACTTGAAAAACTTTTATTACGAGAAACGTTTCTAATGACATATGGAATTTTAAGCTGAGAATTCCGGGCAGAGTATCTAAGTAGTTCCCACATCATAAAAGCAAACACAATATTGAGCAAATTGCTCTGGCAGGAAGCGCAACACGCGGCTCACAAGTTCCACTAAATTACCTGCGGTTCATTTTCCGTGAAAATCATTCTGTTGGTTTTCTGTGTTGATTGACCCGATCAACGAAGCTTAACGGGTCGGCTATAACTTTGGTCTCACTTCGTTTGATTGGTCGGGAAGAAAAAAAAACAACAGTAAGATCTTAACGACAAGATGCAAGAAAATAAAAATGAAAAACTACTGATCGAGTGCTACTGAGCAATGCTGGCTGTAAGGGCTGAGGAGTAAGTACATCTTTTGATTGCCGGAAGAATTGTAAAGTGACCAGGTTTTCGCGAAAATGTCTCACAAGAAGCTGTTAGTGTTTATTTTTGTCGTTGTTTTAGTCTCACTTCAATCTCAAAGACTGGAGGCACTGGCAAATCATGGCAAGTGGATCAACAAGGTAAGGAAGAATAACTTCTTATGGGAGCTTTCGGCCGATAACTAAATCAAAGTGCTTTGTGAGCAAACTCGAGAACTGAAGAGGTGAATGAAATTAGTCATAGAATTACCTGTATAATATTAACCATAACACGATTATTGCTCATGGTTTTCATAGAATATGACAGAATTCTCGAATTTGCGGAGACCGACAACGACGCTGATAAATTGACGTGGATGTTTTCTAGAAGAAGAAAAGACAATCAACGAATCTACAATGGTCATGGTCTAATTGTTAATTAATGCAAAGGTTGCTCCTTTATCAGATACGAAGCATGTGTTTTAGAGTCATTGTTAGCTAGAACAGCGAGTTAGAATTCTCAGACTCCTAGAACGGAGTTCGGATAATTTAATTTTCCAAGTCTTTCAGAACAATTAACCTTACCGAATGTTTTCCTTTCCCTCTGCAGATTTTCCAGTACAGGTCATCACCCTCACGTCTGTTTACAATGCAAGTTAACGAAAAAAATCGGATAAATCATCAAGAAATTCTATAAAGCAATAAAAATTACATAAGTTCATTTTTGGTAGCAAGTATTGGCATATTTATTTCACACTGGGTGGGGGGAGGGAAGCCACGTTTGCATAAGGTTAGGGTTAGGGCTAGAGTTAACAGCATGACAAGGTTGTTTTTCGATAACAATCTCAAACTAGGACTTAAAATTAGTGTAGGTAATTGTATGAATGCGAGTGCAATTAAGGATTGACAGTACGAATGGTATTTCAAACCTCTCTCAAAATTGCACGAACTCATAAGAGAGTGCAACTTAAAAGAATTTCCAAATATCATGAATATTGTAAATCCTTAATTTCTCGAGCTTTCGTTCGATTACTCGTTTATTATGACTAAGAAAATTGCGAACGCGTGCGCGTTAATTTGCACTGCAGTGCAAATTAAGAGTGAACGAAAAATTGGCCTGCTCTCAGCCAATCACAATGAAGTAATTTTCTCAGCTATAAAGTAAGCAGTGACATACGCGCGCTTTGAAAGAGGAGATCTATTATCAAATCCTGTTAGGGCTCAGTTTTATTCTTACCAAGTTTGATTTCATTCCACAAAGTCACTCAAAACCAAAATTTATGGTCATAATAACTACTTAATGATCGTGTTTTTTCTTCTCCTTGTCTTCCTCGCAATGTTAACAACTGGCAAACTGATGTAGTCACCACAGTTCTGAATTGTTTGGTCAATAGTCAGCAGGGCGGAGGTGGGGTAAAATACACTGAACAAAAGAAGCGTTTCAGCAATAGGCACGTTCGATATCTTAATATTCCAACATGGCTCCGAGACTTTCGAGTAAAAATTGCAAATTTGTTAATTTTTTTTTTGTCTGTCAATTCCCAAACGAGAATTGGATACGAAGAAAACACCACCAAATATAGAAGTTTGTCCTGAAAGCCGCGAAGCCGTGTTAGAATATTGATATATCGAACGTGGCCTATTAATATACGACTGAGAAAAGTAATGCATTGTGATTGGCTGACAGCAGGCCAATTTATCATTAGTTTTTAATTTGCGCTGCAGTGCAAATTAATGCGCGCACGTTAGCAATTTTCTCAGTCATATAATAAATGGGTAATCGTAGGCAAGCTCGAGCAATCACGGATTTACACCACTGGAGATATTTGAAACTTCTCTCAATTTTGAGGGAATTTTCAAATATCACTCGTAGTGTAAATACTTATTGCACTCGCATTCATACCATTACCTAAAAAGCGCTTTCACTGATTCACGTGGCCAGCAGCCTCGCAAATTTATTGGAACAAAAGAAAGTGTTTTTATAAGAAAAGGGTTCAACTCCCACAGGATTGATTTGGTACACCAACATGGCCGCCGTTTCAATGTTTTGGTACACCAATATGGCTGCCGTGGCATCAAGTGAAACAATTTACTTATAACCCTCACTCTGCATTCTAGCCAAACTTAAGCCTAAAAGCTTATAAGTGTTTACAAAAAGGCTCGTGCAATTTTGAGAAAATTTTCAAATATTACTCGTAGTATAAATCCTTAACTGCGCATTCATAAATTACCTATAGTTATGCTCCCTCTACCAAGTCTAGACATCTGCATGAAAACGTTGAAATGTTTATAACTATAAAACGGATTTACCACAAAGCGAAAGTCGACATAAGGCCTTGAGCCAGTGATACGCCTATTTTGTTAGGGATAAATTGCATGACGAGGTGTGGCCAAACTAGGGTTCAAGGAATACAACAACGTATAATAAATATCAATTGTAGCATGATACAAGTCTTCCTACCGCGAATTTTGCAGGTACATGTCAAAACTTACAGAAAGGATTGCAGTTAAGACTGATTCTAAGGTTTTAACATCTAAAAAGGGTTTCAACATCTTTTGTGATTATTTTACTGCCTTTTCTTTCAAATAACTACCTTGGAGTCTTGTTAATTTGAGGTAAATGCAAGAGGTTTTTATTCGAATGTAATATTTTTGCAAAAATTGCAAACGATCGCGTTGGTCTTGGTCTTCATATATTAATTTTTGTTGTGATTGAAATGAGCTTTGTATTTTAAGACTATAAAAACAGAAGAATTGCTCTTTCTAGATCCAGATGGTATCATAGCTGCGTAGTTTACATAACAGAACATTTCCCGACTTCATCGCCACATTTGGTAGATTTCAGGTCGTTAAGGACCCAATTACGAGTTTAAAATGGATAACCGTACTTTCTTCCGTCTTCTTCTGTTTTTTGGGATTTGGTACATATGTACTGGCCAGTCGCCATGGTCGCCGAGGTAAGAATAATGTATTTGCACTTAACGTACGTTAAGGGCTAGCAGGATAAAGATCCTTCGTGTTTGTGGATCGATTGAATGATTCTAAACAATATGGAATTGCATTTCTTCGAAACGCAGTCAAAAAGTAAAAATAATATTAATATTAATAATACTGACAATAATAATGGCATTTACTTAGGGACGATAAAAATGGTGCATATACACTGCTCTACTCACAAAATTTGACTGCAATGCTTGAACGTACATGTTGTGCAAAATAACGTCAGAAATTAACTTAAAAATTTCGGAAATTCTGAGCAATTTGGTTTGGTTTGCCCAATCTTTACTTTTTCAGTATGAAATTTTCGTCTTTCTCAGCCTTGTCAGCGTTTTCTCAGCAAAACGGGGTAGAGTTACATCTGTGTTTTAAGAAAACAAAACATTTTCTTCAGCAGATGAAATATAAGATATGACGCAAACTCATAGAAATAAATGTACACATAACGTTGCTAAAATTCTAGCATCTATAAACGCTGGTGGCACCGGCAAATAAATATATCTCGTTATCGTTCCTCGAAAACGCATCCTAATTTCGTTTCGGCCTGTCTGCAGCCGGGAAAGTTTGAAAGTTTTTGTGAAGACTGCAAATTGGCCGCTCCTCTAGGTTTTTTCAGGGGCTTTGAGCCCCCTTTTCGTGTCCATCTGCTACGTCATTCTTGTTCTCTTTTGTGGTTTCCCTTCTTATTGTCGACGTTTTGGGGTTTTCTCTGAACTAGTTTTTCACTTTGATTGCATTCGACAAAAAAGGAATGCAGTCTCAATGCAGACTAGAGTGAGAGTCTTTGGTCGGGCGAAAACAAATTACATCATCGCAAAGAACGTGTATACGAGATTTTCTTTTTCGATCATTCGCGATCGCTCGTTTCTAGTTAGTAGTTTTGATTCTGGAATGTACGTGGCCTGTTTGGTGAGGATGCGAGATGACGTGCTTTAAATTTCGCACATAACTGGGACAACAATTACTTATTCTGTTCACGAATACGACTTTGAATCGCCTTGGCTTTGGGATGTTAACCGTAGGAACAGCTATATCAGTCATTGGCTATATTTCGATTACTTTTGTTGACTTTAATAGTTCCAGTGGCCACAAATAGTTCAGTGTATGACTATTTTTATTCATCAGCGGAAATATCACGTTCGAATCAGTTGCCAGTCGCACGGAGTTTGTTTACGATAAACCAGCACGCGAGTGCAAACGTTGACTGATATTCGCGCTTCCAGCTTAGAATACTAGATGTAACACAATTATGCTTTTAACAATTAGCCTTTATGCTTAAACATTACCAGTAAAAGTGAAAATGAGATGTTTAGTATTAATTTTGAAGGCAAATGTTCTATTAAACTTGTGAATTCACCGAAACTGAAGCCGTCTCGCAACGTGTCATCAAAGGTCATCAAATCGTAGTTTATAGATGGGACCTCGACTTGCTAACCATAAAGCGAGGAAATTAATTAATCCGGAGAAAAATAGTGGACTTTGTCGTTATGTTATATCTGTCTGTAAAACATCAGTTGTTCACATTAAGATATTGATTTCAGCAACAGAGCGCTGTTTCAGTTATATCACAGGCATAGAACGCACTCATAATCTTTGATTACTAGTAGTTGAATGAATATGTATGCGGACTTTGTTTTTTCTTCCAGGTGCAGATACCGCGGCGGAAAACTAAGGGATCAGCGTGAGGGGTAAATAACAGGAATTTAACAACAAAAACTTCGCTCATAGGAAACGTTAAATCTAAATGAAGCTGATTTTTTACCTCAGTTTTCCCCTAAGATAAATCTAGGACACAAATAGGAAAACTAGCTTATTTTAAGTGTTTCTATCAATGGCTCTGTGAATCTTAGCGGGCGCGAAAGAGCAAAGCCTTTACTAAACTTTTCTCCCTAGATTATAGTGAAAATATCTGTAAAAAAGAAAATTGTTTCAATATCAGTGCATTCATTCAGAGAGGTAATGAGTATTAATTATGGAAATCACAAACTAGGGAACAAAAGATTAGTTTAAGCGGTAATTAGTACATGTGCTGAATAGACCTCAAGCTGAAACTGAGAAGAGAAAATAACTTTTGTGATCGCATGGTAAATGTTATAATGATTTCTGAAGAAACGTCCTCCGAGAGTTATTTTTTTCTTGTTGTGAAGCTATATGCAGGTGTTGTTGCACTTTTCTTACCTTAGGCATCCCTTACACTGCGCCGGAGAAATTCGAAAACGCAGCTTTATTTCTACGGTTAGGCCTACCGTCCACTCTGATCCGTCATGAAAACGGAGCTTGGCGAAAACGCTCTTCAAACCGAAGGAATCTGAAAACACCTGCTTTCCGTTTTCGTGTAGACGGAAAATATTTTGAAAGCGGAGCTTTTCGAAAACGGTGGCGTCACGATAATCATATATTTTCTCTGCCCGAGTTTTCCTTAAACACAAATCCAAAATGACCGCTGATTGCTGCGTTTTCAAATTAATTTTCTCCGGCGTAGTGCGGAACGAAAGCATTTGATGCGTTTTCAGGGTGCAACCTCCGGGTCTTAATTGGTTATTTCTGAGTTTGCAGGCAGACTCGTTTTGGAAGAGGACCATAGGCAACTCTGAAATGACTTATTCGTGAAATCTTCCGTTTTATATCAAACTTGTTTTCTTTTCATTCGGCCATGACGGTAATTTTACAAATTTTCACAGCTCCAGAGAAACGGTGTCATTTTGGTGTTCTAAGATGTATGACTAAACAACAGTGTTTAACAACACATCTGCTTCATTTATTAATGTTTCCATTGGCCGGTATGTTTAGGACAAAGTAAGGCGAAATAATTAACAGAATTAAATTAAAAGACCTCCATTTCAGCGAGTCCCGATGGCCTATTGTTCTTGATCCTAGGTAAGATCCTTGACTGTCAGTCTGGGAGCTTTTAATCTCAAGATTCAACCAAAAAACTCCGAACCTATGGGAACAGGGGGAATGGTACTAAAATTTTCTTGGAATATCCGAAAATTGTCAAATTTCCGGAATGCGAATCATGCATTCAAACGAAAATACTGGAAATTCCTGGAGGAAAATCAAATGAGACAGAATTACTCCGGTAAGAAATTTTTGAAAATTTGGGTATAGTTTACATGAGGTTTTCGGACCCTTTTCCGGAAACTGCAGAGAATGCTGTTGCATTCGCCACTGGAAATTTTCGGAAAACAGCACAAATTGGAATTTTTAATCGAATGAAAATTGCCCTGTCTCAGGACATCTCCCCACCCAGGTGTATAAATATGCACCGGTGAATTAAATCTTGGGGGCAACTGGAGAGTTGACAAGCATGTTCCCTGCAGGCGTAATAGAAATACTCATAGTGGGCTCATGTTATAGAAACAGGTGACTAGCGCCAGGACAGTTAAGCCACTAAGCCAAATAAAGAGTTTTATTACTTTCATTGTACTTTAGGTTGAGGCAAGAATTGATCGCATTGCGGAATGACTTGAACACGATCAAGACGAATTGGAATGTTCAAGGAGAGCAAGTGAGTTCCTCTTCTGTTGATTGCTATACGAGCTGTTCAACTTGCTCAGGGAAATCACATGATTATCGTAACCACATCGTTTTCGAAACGCTCCGTTTTCTAAATTTCGAATTCGCCCGGTCTGAAGAGCGTTTTCAACTGCAAATTTGTTGGAACAAAAGAAAGTTCTTACATAAGAAAAGAGTTCGACTCCCGCGGGATTGGTGTGGTACACCAACATGGCCGTCGTTTCATTAATTGTTTTCAGAAACACCAATGACAATGGCAATGGCAGCCATGACGTCATGTGAAAATGCTCTATATATTCATTCAGTCGTGCGAAGGTGTGTTGTTCGTGAGTGAATGCGTTCGTTCGTTAATTCTTTGATGCCACAATAACTGTTTCCCTCGTATCTTTTCTCCAACGCAGTATCGTCAAGAAAAAATTTCGGAAAGCATCTCACAGTAAGTAAAATTGTTCGTCATTTGCAACATTTCCAACGAAATATGATTACATATTTTTTGCGTGCTGAGCTCGCGTTTTCGAGTCGCGACTCAAATAAATTAAGCGTGCTAAAAATAATGGACAAATGGACGGTAGATGAAAAAAGAATCGCATAAGTCAAGTCCAAAAACGGGTATGCAGCGACTGTTCTCTGATCAGTTGTATTTATGTATTCGACATAATTAGCGAGTGAGTTCGTAAACACTTTCCACTTTCTGCGACATTTTAGGGGCAAAATGAAGTTCCATTCCGTGTATGATGTAATTTATGCGCTTCTTTTTTCACCTTCCGTCCATTTGTCTTTTCCCGTCCGGGCTGGTTAATCAACCGTTGAGGTATTTCTGTAGATTTCCCGAATTTTCTTCACAAAGCGCAGAAATCTTGCTATAGCGCTCACGCTAAAAACCTGCACGAGCTAACAAACCACTCGCCAACGTAAACTAGAAGAATAACAAGCAACCATGTTGAACGAACAGGCTACACAGCGGCCGCCATATCTTTGAAAACAAGAGTGGGGTTACTATAACACCTTATGAGGGTTTTCTAGACTGCAGCAGCCTATTGTAACGGTTACATGTATGTGAGAAATGATTTTAACTATTTTGTCCAGTGACTCTTAATTAGCTCTTAACGTATTATTGTAAGTCAGTTTATTTTAGTCTCTCTAATTCATTCGACAGAATTGCTACCTTGATAACCGAAGTTAAGCCCTTTAATAGTAGCGTCTACGAATTCTGCAAGAACTGCACTTGGGTATGTTGCCATTTTTTTCCTTTATAGCAATAGTATCAGAGCAAAGGTTGATTTTTTTGGGACGAAAGATGGGGAATATACTGATCCTCGCATAATCCCGCCCAATTTTGGTATCGTGGAGCAGAAGATATACAGTTTATCCATTTAATATATGAAAACCGTGTTATTCTCGAAACGACAAGGCTGCAGATTTTCAATGAAATGAACAGACTTCTTAAATCAATCAATCACTCACAAGCACCCTGTATCACTGGAGAAGATGTATACCCACATTGCTTATGTGTGTGGCTACCAACTGCTACTCCCATAACCTTACACTTTGCAGTCAGCTAGGTTTTCCTACGACGGATATAACCAGTTTTATAGCTAAACAAAAAAGAAACACTTTTTTGGCCCACGCAAGCCCCCTGGTTTGACTGTTCAGGCCGGAGCTGGCCTTTACACTTAACTTCCCGCTGGTTTGAAAGCACCGGTGTCACTGAAAGTGTTTTCATAAAGGTACCTACCACCTAAATTTCACCATCACAGAGATTAAATGCATTAGAAAGCCACTAATACCTGAGCCTGAATAATTGGCAAAGAAGATTGGAAAGGTTCAGTGAGATATTTTTCATCCTTCAAATATTTTACTTATGATCACTCTTTTTGGAGAAGTTATTTTCTATAGTCTGTCAAGAACTTCACATCTTCTCTTAAACATGCAGACGTGAAACGTAAAGGTTTAAAAATTAAATGGGCAATATCACTTTGCTAAACTTATTTGGATCAATTGTCGTCTTCGAGAAACTCTTTGATGGGCTACGAAGAGCAACTTTTGACCTAGATTACTATTCTTATTTTACTGCAGGATAGGTGCCCCGGCCTTAAACGTAGACTCGAAGGCCGGTAAGAGCTCAATACTGTTTGTAGCCAGAGGTCTGGCTTCCCATTAATAAATAAAAATAAAAATAGATAACTTCATTTAAGTGTCAAGTGTATTTAGCATTGTTGTTCTAATCCTCCGCAGGAAAAAAGATGGCGACTGGTACATTTACCGATAGTTCTTAGCGCAAGGAAACTGTAACAATGTTCATAAAAACGTACAGAAGAGTAATAAAATTTTCAAACATAGTAAAAATCTGGCTTTCTTTGTGCCATATGGGCTGTGTTAGGTTCGCAAGGTATTGTGGTAAAATGTACAGCCGCCATCTTTTTTCCTAAGGTAGATTGGGGGCACTGTAAATGATGAAACAAATATTGCAAATAGAACATAAATTATTAAGAATCCTGACTAGTAGAAGGCTGACCAGTTCGCTATTTACACAACGTAATGGAGGAGTTGAACTCGGGACTACCGAGAACGAATCCAGATAGCGATAGGGTGGACGATTTGAACCAGGTACCACCCAGCGCCCTAAACCACTTGATCACGCTGCCTCCACAATCGTGTAACCCCGAGAAACTGTTGTAGCGTGACCTATAGGAAAAGCATTTCGCATGCTGTTACATGTAAAGACAGACTAATATTAAGACTCTTCTATCATCTAGTGTAACGATTCTGTTAACCCGTTTAAACAAGTACAAAAATCCAATAAGACACGGGTGCAACGATGCTCTTTTTGTCTCAGCATGGATGGCTGTCTGTTCGGCCCGTGTGGTTTTTCGTAGGAACTGCCTGAAAATAAGGGAGGCGACCATTTACATCCCCGTGGAATTAAGCTCGAAGGAAATGTCAAAATGTTTTGTGTTTGCAGATTCTGCACGCGTTCCTGTGTGCGCTAATGACGCTGATTATTTGTTTTTTCCTAAATCAGTGGTAAAATACCGTTTTACTTTTAAATCTGTCATAATATTGCTTTTACTTATTTCTTAGAATACAGGGATTGAACGATGCCCTAAAAAAGCTCAATGACTACATATCCGTGCCGGATGATGGACCTCAGATTGTGCAAGCGGCCGTAAGCAATTAATCTGGCTTTAGGCTTTCTTTAGGCCCTAAAGTTAAAACCCCCAAGGGCGGGGCTTTGAAAAGACGCCGAGAGGCACAGAACTCCAGCATTGATATCTTGGAGCTATTTTGAGTGCTCCGAAAACTGTTGCAATACTTCCGTTTTAATTTGCCGGCAACAAGAGAGAAGCTTGGTCCCCAGGCTCAGATCTTGATATAAGTAAACTTTGGACCTCTTTCCTCCTCTCGAGTCCTACTCCACTTTTCACCGTGTTGTTTATATATTTTTTTTGGTGGGGAGATAATAATTACAAGATGAAGATTCTTGCTAAACAAATCCCAGAAACTAACTTTCAGTTTAGCAGGTTAAGAATGCTAAAAGAACAACTGACATTTAGAATTATGCGTTTAAACGGTACGGTCGTTCTCAAACTCATTAATTATTCATCAAGTTTACACAAAGGAAATCAACCTCGTTCCCAGGCTTGTCGTTAGGAGAAAGACCCTGGTTGCGGCTGGTCACGTGACCAACTGTGGCACAAAACTTATCCCCCGGGAAGGGTGAACGAATAATTTCCCCATTTTCTCCTTAGTTTTAGTTTCGATTGAGAAGATATATCGAACACTCAAGACAGTATTTGACCGCATTTCCAAACAGCACATGTTTTGTCAAAAATACTCGACTATTCGAAATGTGGTCAAATGCGGTCTTTCGTGTTTGATATATTACTTAAAACAACGACGGCGGAAAATGACAACAACGGCAACAGCTGTACTAGCAGTAGCAGCTTTAAAATTGCAACAGTGATGCAGATTAACGTTCCAAAAATTACGACTATGAAACTTTCTATATTCAGAGCAGCCGTTGAAGAGTAATTCAGTTGAGTAACTGAAACAAACGAAAACAGCCTACAAGAACACAGATCGTTAAACTGTCCTGATCTAGCTGAATGTTCTCGAGTGATGAATTAAACTCTTAGAAATCATATTTCTCCCTTTTCTTGCACTTTCAGTCAGGAGGCTTCATTCCCACCCCGTATAATCTTCCTGGGATTTTCACAGGAGCTTTAGACAGCTTCCCTTAGGGAAACTGAGAAAGATTAGCAAAGGTAATGTACGTTGATTGTTTTTAAAAATACTGTTGGGTGGAGGTGGACAAGTGAAACACTTAGCTTTTTAATTTCCTGAAGTTACAAGTTAGAGGGCTGTTAACTTCTATTTCATTTTTTGTCTCTACAGATTTTCCTCTCTCCGTTCTTCGATAGCGTAGTCCATTTTCTAGAACAAGTAGCCGAGAAGGAATGGGGACAATAGCAAGACATTTTGCAATGCAATAAATATGTTATTACTTGAGATCGTTTGTTGTGGTTCTTAACGTATTTCTTTTGTGAGGTTATGGCCATTAATTAATCATTTGGCCTTCATCTCCCAGAAGGCCTTAGACTACGAGTACTCTCTCTTTCGCTTAGTCCGCCGTGCGTGAGCCGCAAGCCGAGGGAAAACTGGCCGCGTGAAATCCTGAGGGCGAAAAGCACGCGAGAAAGCCCTAGGATCTCGCGCGGCCATTTTTTCCTGTTTTTTCGCGTCACGCACGACCATTAAACGAAAGAGTGACTACTCGTATTCTAAAAAGGCTTAGGGGGGGAGAATTTGAATAGATTTACCAACTTCAAGGTCTCAACAGTCATTGTGACGCTGTTTTCGCCAGTAAGTGACTCGCCGTGAAAAGAAAAAAAAATGTTGCCTGGCAACATTAAGTTTTCAAGAGGAATGCTGTACGGTTTTTCTCAATTATCTTTTCTCGCAAGTTTCTTGAATGAATGAGAGTTTTATCGCTGATGAGTTAAAGAGTACCAGCTTAGAAATTTATTGATTTAGTGATTTGATGATACGGCTGAGAAGATTGACTGGAGAGCACGCCAATTTATCGTTAATTTTTAATTTGCACTGCCATGCAAATCAATACGCGCACGTTCGTAATTTTCTCATTCATAAAATAAATTGCACTCGCTTCAAGGTTCGTGCACTTTTTTATCACTTGTAGCGCAAATACTTAATTGCACTCGTATCTATACAACAAATCACTTTTGATATTTTAAAATTTAGCTTGGCAGTGAGGCTTAGAGGACACAAACAATGAATGACCATGTTTATTGATTTCTTTTGTTTTTGTCCTCTGGGCCTCACCGTTAAGCTGAATTTTAATTTGTCGAAAGTGGCCTATTGCTTGTAGAGAGGTTTCTCTCTCGTGGCAAGCAGCCATGCAAATTTTTTGGAACAAAAGAAAGTGCTTACATAATGAAAGAGTTGAATTCCCACAGGATTGGTTTGGTACACCAACATGGCTGCCGTGTCATCATGTGAAAACACTCTATACTTATGACCCTCGGGCTGATCTACACGCAAAGCTTAGGCCTAAAAACTTAGAAGTGTTAACAAAAAGGCTCCTGCAATTTAGAGGAAATTTTCGAATATTACACGTAGTATAAATCCTTGATTGCGCCCGCATTCATAAATTACCTATATTTATAACACTCAGGCTGCTGTTTTCAAACTGAGGTATCTAAAAACCTTTAAAAGTTTACAACTATTGCAACTATCAAACGGAATAATTAAAAGGCATAATCTTTTTTTCTGTCCTCGACCGCAGCGACAGTGGGCATTAAGGCCATACGACAGTGACACGCCTTTTTTGCTAGGCATAAATTGCATGACAAGCTGTGGCCAAACTAGGATTCTAAGAATATCAATTGTTGCATCACACAGGTCGTCCTACCGCAAATGTTGCAAATATTTGCTTTAAATCTCAGAAAGGATTGCAATTATATAAAAGAGTTTTCTAAGTTTTTTAACATCTTTTGTGATTTTGTACTTCTTTTTTCTTCAAATAACCAACATAGAGTCTTGGTAATTACCGGATGGAAATGTGAAATGTTTTCATTTGAATGTATTATTTTCGCTAAAATTGAAAACGATCGCGTTGGTCTTTATATATTAATATTTGTTGTGCATTAAAAGAGCTTTGTATTTAAGACTATAAAAACAGACAAACTGCTCTTCCTAGATCCATGTGGTTTCATAGCTGCGTAGTTTACATAACAGATCATTTCACGAATCCATAATTCCATTTTGCAGATTGCAGTCTTTCAGGGCACAAGTACGAGTTAAAAATGGATAACCGTGCTTTCTTCCGTCTTTTTCTGGTTTTGGGGATTATTTTTGGAGTAGTATACATGTATACTGGTTTGTCATGGTAAGATAATGTATTTACATTTAATTTATCTGGCTGGCAGGTTAAATAATAATTGACTCTCCTTAAAAACGATAAAAATGGTACATGTTCACTGTTCTACTAAAAATAATTGAAAATACGATGCTTGTACATGGATTGGTGAACAAGAAAATTGTAAGAAATGAACTTAAGAATTCGGATATTAATTGTGAGCACTTTGGTTTGGTTTTCCCCATATTCAGTTTTTTCATGTTATGAAATTTTCGTCTTTCTCAGCCTTGTCAGCTTTTTCTTAACAAAACGTGCTAGAGTTACATCTGTAGTTTAAGAATAACGAAAAAATTTGTTCAGTAGATGAAATGTTATAATAGGCAAATTGATAAAATTTAATGTACAAATAAGTATATCTAAATAATAATATGAATATGTATGAAAACCTTATCTTTAATTCCTTCCAGGTGCAAAGAGCGCCGCAAAGAACTAAGGGATCAGCGTGAAGGGTAAATAACAGGAATTTAGCAACAAAAACTTCACTCAGGGGAAATGTAAAATCAAAATAAAGCTGAGTTTGTTTCCTCAGTTTCTCTCTAACATAAATCTAGAGCACAAATGGGAAAAGCAGAGTATTTTTAGTGTTTTTACAAATGGCTGTGTGATGCTTAGCGGGAGCGAAAGAGCAAAACCTTTATTAAACTTTTCTTCCAAGATTATAATGAAAATATCTGTAAAAAAATTAATTTGTTCAATATCAGTGCATTCATTCAGAGAAGTAATGAGAACTAATTATGGGAATCACTAACTAGGGAACAAAAAATTAGTTCAAGTGGTAATCAGCACATGGGTTGAATAGACTTCAAGCTGAAACAGAGAGGAGAAAAAAGAAACCTTCGTGATTGCATAGTAATTGTTATACTGATTTCTAAAGACACGACCCCGTATACCGTAAAGAGTTCTTTATTGTTGTGCAGCTATATGTACAGGTGTTTACTGCAGTTTCCATACATTGATACGTGTAGATAATTTCCGAGTACTGTTTGCTTTTGCATCTTTGTGAAAACGCATGGACCTTTGTTTGAAACTATTGAAATGTTAATTGTAAACCACTGTTAAACGCATCTTCTGTTGGAAGCTTTCGGAACATAGGCAACAGGCAACTCTGAAATGGTTTATTCATGAAATCTTCCGTTTTAAATCAAAATTTGGAAAAGACGGTAATTTTGAGATTTTCACTGCTCCAAATAAACAGAGTCATTTTTGTGTTCTAGGATGCATGACTAATAGTTAATAAGGAAAGTGATTACAACATATCCACTTAATTTTTTAATGTTTTCTTTGGCTTATATGTTTAGGACAAAGTAAGGTGCATTACAGGTGACAAGTGCGATAACTATTTTATACCGTGCCATAGAAAATACGGTACCCAACACAATCATAGTGACATACGCGCGACGCATGATGGGATGGTTGGATCTAATACGTCGAAAATACCATAGCTTTCCTGTATTGTGATTGGCTGTATTTTCTATGGCATGATAAAAGAGTTTTATTGCCATCATTGTTCTTTAGGCTGAGGCAAGAATTTGTCGCAATGTGGAGTGACTTGAACGAGATCAAGACGAATTGGAATAGTACAGGAAAGCGAGTGGGTATCTCTTCTAATGATTGCTAGTTATGAGAGTGACTTGTAGAGCATGCATGAAAACGCTATTAGAGAGAATGTATCGGCACGTTACACGCAAGGGTTAATTTCTTGGCGTTATTGATCCAAACCAAACACAAATTTGTAGTGGTAATACCACTCATACAGAAATACTCTCCACCGAATATGAGATTGAAAGGTCTAATATTCAAGCTGTACGAAACAATTAATCAACATGTAACTCTTTAATTAACAATTTAAAAGCATTAATTTTATTATTAATTTTATTTATGAACATCTTGTTTGTTTAGTTAATTAAACTATTAAATGTTACCATTTTACATGGTAACCACTGGTTTGTGTGATCATTTACTGTGCGAGTCAAAAACCCGTGAGCACTTTGATTTGATTCTGACGGGTCAGTTGTGTACTGACCAATCATAATTAAGTTCAGAAAATGCGAAAAAACCTCAAAACCCCAAATCATTCAATCAGAAATTCCGAAATTTTCAAAGCGAGGACAAATCGTGAGGAATTTCCTGGGATAGTTCCCAAAAATTTTGGAAATTATTGAAATTCCGAAAAAGGAACCTATCAACCAGAAATTTCGACAATTCCTTGAGGAAAGTCAAATCAAACAGTAATTTCCGGTAAGAAATTTACGGAAATTTTGGTATACCTCACAAGGCTGCTCTTTTCCGGAAATTCCGCATTACGCTGTTCATTAGTCACTGGAAATTTCCGGAAATTTAAACCGGATGCCAAGTGCGTCAAATCACCGTTTGTGATTTAGTTTTCTCAGGCCTTATTCGCTTTCACCTTGCTACACAATAACATTCAATAAATAATTCTGGTGCTCACGGTTTTGTGAGTTTCTTGGTAATATACATATATATTCATTCAGTCGTGCGTGGAGTGTTGCTCGTGAGTTAATGCCTTCATTCGTTCGTTAGTCTGCGTATCAAGCGTTCCCGTACAAAGAGCTTTTCCGCATTCTGGCCTCGCGTAAATTGGAGCAAGAGCAAAAATTCGACAAAGCAGGGGGTTGGTGGGGCGAGAGAGGGAACGCTTACCCGCAAACCCCTCGATTTTGAGAAACGAACACTGGTTTTCCTCGCTCGTCCACCACCCCCTGCTTTGTCGATTTTTTGCTCTCGCTCCAATTTACGCGCGGCTAGAATGCGAAAAAGCACTTCGTACAGGAACGCCGGCTACGCCGGCTGTTCGTTCGTTCGTGCGTTCTTGCGTTCCTGCGTTCCTGCGTTCGTGCCTTCATGCCTTCGTGCGTTCGTGCGTTCGTGCTTTCGGCGTTCGTGCCTTCGTGCCTTCGTGCCTTCGTGCCTTCGTGCCTTCGTGCCTTCGTGCCTTCGTTAGTTCATTGATGTCACAATAACTGTTTCCCTCGTTTGCTTTCTCAAACGCAGGATCGTCTGGCAAATATTTCGGAAAGCATCCTAACGTAAGTAAAATTTTACGGCATTTGAAGCAAATCTAGCAAAATATGCTTACATATTTTTGCATGCTGAGCTGGCGTTTACGAATCGCAGCTCAAGTAAATTATGCGTGCTACAATGGCCTGCAGGGAATCATGGTAGTTGTATTCATCAAAACAAACATCCAGTCCAAGATGATAAATACAACAACCATGATTTCCTGCAGGCGAATCTCATCAAGGGAATTGACCACTGGTCACTGACGAGGTGTTTAAATCTTGGTAAAGCACGGGGCCAACTTTAGGGAAATATTCCTTATTTGCCACTTAGAGGATAGTGTTCCCTGTTCTTTAACAAAGTAATCTATTGTAAGCCAGTTTATTCTAGACTTTTTAATTCATTCGACAGAGTTACTGACTTGAAAACCAAAGTTGAGAACTTCAAAAGTAGATTCTACGAATTCTGCGACAAGTGCACCCAGGTTTGTTGCCACTTATTTCTGTACAGCTAATATCAGAGAAAAGAATTAATATTTGGGACAAAAGGTGAGAAATAGATATATCGATCCTAGGATATTCCCGCCTGGTTTTGGTATTGAGGAGCAGAAGAAAGGGAATTGATTCATTTAATCTGTGAAAACCTTGTTATTCTCGCAACAACAAGCCTGTAGCTTTTCCCTGAAATGCACAGGTTTCTTCAATCAGTTACTCACAAGCCGCGACCTGTCACTGGCAAAGATACAAACCCACCTAGCTTGCGGGTGGCTGCTAACTGCTGCTCCCTAACTGAACACTTTTCAGTCAGCTAGACCTTCCTACAATGGATATAACCACCCTTTATAGCTAAAAAGACAATTTTTTGGCCCATGCAACCCCCCTGGTTTAACTGTTCAGGCCGGAGCTGGTACCTATAAGTAACTGCCAGTAGCCAGGACCCTGCATGACCTCTACCCTGGTACCTCCCTTGACACTCTCTCCCCCTGCCCGGTGTCAGTGACAGTGATTTCATAAATCCAGACATACATTGACATGAAATGACTGGGAAATGGCGCAAACAGACATCTACAACCCTAATTGCACCTTCTTCGGTGCCCAGTTGAGAGTAACTATTGCCAAGCCCCTAGTCATTCAGCCTGAATATTAGCGAAGGCTATTGAGATATTTTTTATCCTTCGAATATTTTACATATATGGTCGCTCTTTTTGCAAAAGTTATTTTCCATAACCCTTTACTTCAAATCTATTCAATTCATAAATTTTGTTGGGATGAACGTGCAAACGTGAAACGTCACTAGGCTAAACTTATTTGGATCAATCATTCTCGAGAAACTCTTTGATGGACAAGAATGAGTAACTTTTGACTTGCATTACTATTCGTGTTTTACAGGACGTCTTACAGGAAAAGTGCCCCAGCTTTAAAAGTAAACTCGAAGGCCGGTAAGAGCTCAAAACGGTTTGTAGCCCATTAATAAACAAAACTAAAATTAAATACCTTTATTTAAGTGTCAAGTGTATTTAGCACTTTTGTCCTAATAGGCCACTTTCGATAAATTAAAATTCAGCTTGATAGCAAGGCCTAGAGGACAAAAACAAAAGAAATTAATAAACATGTCGTTCAATTTCCTTTGTTTGTGTCCTCTACGCCTCACTGCCAAACTGAATTTTAATACATCGAAAACAGTCTATTGGGGACATTGTACATGACTAAACAAATATTGCAAATAGAACTACATAAATTATTAAGAAACCCAACGGTTGGGAGGCTGACCGGTTAGCTATTTACACAACGCAGTGGAGGGTTGAACTCGGGACTACCAAGAACAAATCCAGATAACTGCAGGAAGGAGGATTGGAACCAGAGACCTCTAGATTTCAAATCCAGCACCCTAGACCACTCGGCCACGCCGCCTCCACAATTATATAAGACCCGGTTGACTCATCTTCTCGCACGTCACTGACATTTTCAACAAAGCTCTTTACTTTCAGAGTTAACAGAGTGCAGTTTCACTGGTTAAACGACAGCCATATTAGGGAGTTTAAGAAAACAATAAGGTTTGCACAAAAGGTTTAATGAGCAGTACAATGGCTATGTATGTGCGTTATAATTCTAGTTGCATTTCTTTGCCCTTCACGTGAGATGACCAACTTCTGCGTTTTCTGGAGAACGTGAACCACGACGGATATTTTTAAAATTTATGTCTCGAATTTTACGCAGTGTGCCATATTCAGTTTGGAGATAGAAACTGAATAGAATTCTTTTTCCCTGTTATAACTTTGCTTTTACTTATTTCTTAGAATCGGTGGATTGAACAGGGCTCTACACAAGCTCAATGAATACATGCAGCCAGTAGAGATTGCGTCAGACGACGTAAGTAATTACTCTGGCTTTAAGATTTTTTTAGGTTCTCAAAGCTCCAAAGGTTGAGGTTTTGAAAAGACGCTGAGAGCCACATAACTCCAGCATATAGATATCTGAGAGCTGTTGAGAGTGTTCCGAAAACTATTGCAATACATATATTTCAATTTACCAAAAGAGGAAGGCTAAGATCTTGATATAGATGAAATTTGGACCTCGTTCCTCCTCTTCATTCCTACTCCACTTTTCACCGTGTGGTTTATATATTTTTCTAGTGGACAGAAAATAATTACTCTGAGTTGATTCTCGCTACAAAGAAATCCTACGATAGAGCCTTAACGCCTTGGCCGTGACAAATACCAGAAATCCACTTTCGGTTCAGCAGTTTAAATTGTTAAATTGGAGAGTAAGTAGAAAAAAAGTAAATGATATATTAGCAATAGTAGAATTGCGACTAAAGTGTCATTATAACTCTGCTAAAAGAACTACTGCCGTTTGGAATTATGACTTTGAACAGTCGTTAAAACAGCGACGGCGACAAGTGACAACAACTACAACAATAATGGAGAATAACATTCAAAACATTGCGACTATCAAAAGTTCTATATTCAGAGCAACCGTTGAAGACTAATTCAGTTGATTAACTGAAAGTAACGAAAACAATTCCTGAGTGATTAATTAAACTCTAGCAATCACATTTCTTCCTTTTCTTGCGCTTTCAGTCAGGAGGACTATCAAAAGCCGTTCCGATTAGTTTCCCTGGAGATTTCACAGGGTCTTTGAGGTACTTCCCTTAGGGAAACTGAGAAACATTATCAAAGGTAATGCACGTTGATTGGTTTCTAAAGGAAACTTTTGGGCTGCGTCGGGGCTAAGAGGGGGGAGGCGAGTGGGGAGGCGAGGGGGAGGGGGCAAGTGAAACACTTAGCTCTAGAAACCCCATTTGCATTGAGAATTAATACCCCGGTTAGTATGCAAATGACCGTATAAAGAAATTCAGACGTACTCCAACCCATCACTCTACTCGAGGCCGCGAAAGTAAAGAGGACGGCAACCCACCCTCCCAGCCAACGAGTATTCGGGTTTGGGCTAGCCGTCCGCTTCTATTTTCACCGGTTCTTGGGCTTTTGTCAGGCCAGAGCGATTCCCCATCACTTATCACCATGTCGTAAATAACCATTCCCAAGTAGAATATTACACTATTTAACAGCTTGAAGTTGCAAGTCAGAAGGTTGTTAACCTGAGATGACGGTGCCGGGTTGTTCTTATCTATTTTATTTTTTGTCTCTGCAGATTTGTTTTTCACTCCGTTCCTTGATGGCGTAGTCCTTTTTGTAGAAAAAGTAGTCGAGAAGGAATGGGAACAATGAAAATAACTTTTTCAATGCATTAAATATTTCATTGCTTGAGCTCGTTTGTTGTGGTCCTTTATGTATTTCTCTCGAGAAGTGATGGCCGGTAATTTATCATTTGGCCTTCATCTGCCAGACGACCTATGGGGAAGAATTTCATTAGATTAAGACAGCATCCACACCACGCCGCGGGGGAAATTGAAAATGCAGCTTTATTTCACAGGTTAGCGCCTACTGTCCACACTAATCCGTCACGAAAACAGAGCTATTCGAAAACGCTCTCCAAAACGGAGGAGTTTTAAAACGCCGGCTTTTGTTTCAGTGTGGACAGAGGACATTTTGAAAACGGAACTTTTCAAAAACGATGACGTCACGATGATCATGAGCTTTCCCTGAAAAAATGTAAAATGACCGGTGATTGTTGCGTTTTTAAATTCAGTTCCTCCTGCTTAGTGTGGACGGAAAGCATTTGATGTGTTCCCAGAGTGAAACCTCCGTTTTCAAATTCTTCCGGCATAGCGTGGACGCGGCCTCAGGCTGCAAGTTCACTTAATTGAAATAAATTTTTGGAATAATAGCAATATCGATATCCCTGATTTTACAGCAAAAGCAGGTTAACGTGACCTGTCATTTCAGCTCTTCTAGGATGAGATTATATTGTGATTAGAAATACGACAAATAAAAGTGTAAATGTAATAAAAGTGGCAAATCAAGGCAAACACAACTGACGGTGGGAAGCCGTAACAGGCTCTGCTGAACTGAAAACTTTCTTTGGTGTCTGTGCTGCCCTGTAATTTAACAAAAAGCAGCTTGGTTTGAAATTTTTTCGCCATTTATTCAAAACCAAGCATACAGAATTTTTTATTCTTGCATATTCCCCATGCCATACATCGTGATTTCAGAAATTAGCATAGGTTTTCTATAACAGATCTGGTTCAAGTTCAAAATTCATGCTTTACCGATTTTCACATTTTTGGTTTATCGTTTCCATGGAAATATCGGTTACCTTCAAAACACATTCAACCAAATTTCAATCTTTTTCCAAAAACTGGTGTAATTTCCACATCGATCAGGGTAAGTAAAGGTTGGTAAAACGCCAATTGAAAAATGCTAGGTATGGTCCAGAAAAAACTGTATCGAGCCACCTTAAAAATTGTTTACCAACGCTTTGAGACTGAGTGTTCACAGACTTGAGACTTGAGTTGACCCCTTCGGGCGTACAAATAGAGTAATTTCATATCACACCTGAACGTAACACGTCATGTCCTAGAGTTATCAGACGAGACACATGAATGCGCCGGCAAAAAGGCAGATTTGCAAAAAGTTAACAGATGATCGACCAATCTCTCATTTGCATAATCTGACCCCAACTACTAACTTAATAAGTGTAGGTTTTTTTGCAGCAATGTTAATCAGTAAAATGGCGTATAATTTCCTTTAGCCCGATAGAAATGAATTTAAGGTGTCTCGATACAGTTTTTTCCGGGGCCATACCAAACATTTTTAATCAGCTTTCCTTTATCGGATCGATATGAAAATTAAGGGAGTCGGCGTTAGGAAAAGTTTCGTTCTCGAGATCGCGGAAAGGAAAACCAGCAAAACTTTCTTGGTTTCAAAACTAAACTTCAAAACACATTTTGGTATTATTGGAAGCAATGTCATCAAAAAGTGTTCGATACTATTGCGATGCAAAAGGTATAATTTGACATGTTTTGGCGATTTACTCGGGATCAAACATACAGAATTCTTTTATTCCTGTTTATTGTTTGCCATACACCACTTTTGTTTATTCTGTTTGCCATAGACCAACGCGATCGGCTGCAATTTTAGTGCAGAATTACATTTAAATTGAAAGCATTTCACATTTATATCAGATTACCAATACTCCAGGCTGGTAATTTGAAAACAAGCACAAAATCATAAAAGATGTTTAACCTTAGAAAATAATAAAATTGCCGACGATCGCGTTGGTCTTTGCTTTCATATAATAATTTTGTTGTGACAAGATTTTTTATATCTAAAGACACTCAAAAGAGAAGAATTGCTCTTTCTGGAAACAAAAGGTTTCATAACTTCGTAGTTCACATAACAGAGCGCCATTTGGCAGATTTCAGTCGTTCAAGGCACAATGGTACGAGTAAACTGAAGAAAAAACATGGAAAACCGTGCTATCTTCCGTCTCGTTCTGGTTGTTGGAATCATTTTGGAGCTACATACATATGTAATGCTGGGTAAGAAAATGTAAAATCTACTCTCAGTTTAGTTTTTTCGACGAATTTTAGACGAACGTTACTTATCATGATATACTTTGTACGAAGTTTAATTTAATTTTGATTTTTTTTTTTTTTGCACGACCCCAGAAGCTACTTAGGTTTAATTCAATCGTGCTTAAATACATGTTCTCTGTCTGTCTGTCTGTCTGTCTGTCTGTATTAACACTTAGTTTAACTGGTTGGCAGGGTGAAGGTTCGTAATGTTTGTAGACTTATCGAGCTTGAAAATGTCGTTAAACAAGATGTTATTGCATGAAACCACGTGTAAACGGAATTAAATGGTATATGTACACTACTCTACTCACAAAATAAGACTGCAATGCTTGTACATGCTGTTCAAAGAATTGTGCAATAAACAAAAAACTCCGAGATATATCGTGAGCATCTTGGAATTGGGTTTCCCGATTTTCAGTGTTTCGTTTTTCATTTTCACACCAGTTTAAAAAAGATAATTGGCATCTTCAGTTATCTAAATTTCAGCATAAAAATTGTGGCCTTTCTTAACCTTGTCAGCTTTTTCATAGTAATCATTCGATGACAGTCAAGATCAACTATGTATATTTAAATATTATAATAATACAAATTTTAATGCAGACTTTTTCTAACCTTCCAGGTGTAACGATATAAAGAAACAGCGTGAGAGGTAAATAACAGGAATTAGCAAGAAAAACCTCTCTCATGGGAAATGTAATATCGAAATGAAGCTGTTTTTTCCCAAATTTCCCTATAACATATAAACCTAGAACACAAATAGAAAACGTAGCTTTTTCTTAGTGTTTTTACAATAGCGCTGTGATGGAAAAAAGAAAAACCTTAAGCTTTGTAAGGGGGCGGGAGGAACAGTTCGCTTCCCACATGCTTAACTGAGAAATATGTCTCACAAAGATTCGTAAATCAATCCTAGTTTCAGCTGTTTAATTCCCAATATTAGAGAAACAATATCTGTAGAAATTTTTTTTCCATAATATCAATGCATTCTTTCAAGCAAAGAAGTGGGGAGAATTAACTATGGAAATCACTGACTAGGGGACAACAGAAATTAGTTTAATTGGTAATCAGCACATGGAGATGATTCCATTGGATTGGACAGGCCAATCTTATTTTGTTGTGTTGTGTATACAGGTGCCATACTAGTTTCTACCCCTTATAGGTCATTTCCGAGTTCGTTTTCACATGCGAGCCTCTGAGGGAAACGTACTATTCAAATGAAAAGTTTTGCGCGCGGACTGGCGCGGACTCCTATTGGACAATAGGCAAGTCTGAGATGGCCTCCGAGTATCCGTCAAATCTTCTTCTTTTTTATTTAGCCATCCCAATGATTTTAAAATTTCCACGGCTCAGTGGAACAGTGTCATTTTGATGTTCTAGCTAGGATGTTACCATGATTAAAGTTAAATAAATAACAGCAGCACTAAATATTTCTACCTTTTCAATGTTTCCATAGGCCGATATGTTTAAGGCAAGATAGCAGTATTCCTCATACGTAAGCTTCATAAATATGGTGTTGACGCGAGTAGTCTCAAATGATTTGAATCATATCTCTTCGACCGTAGCCAAAACTGCAGCATCATGAATAGCAATTTGCCGGGTGCTGCCCCAGTTTCCTGTGGCGTCCCTCAGGGTAGCAACCTTGGACCACTTCTATTCTTAGTTTACATTATTGATCTGCCCAATTGCCTCAGTTCAGCCTCTGTGAGGATGTCCACTGGCTACACAAATATAACTTACGCTGCCACGGTACAATGGCTGACCTTGAAAATGTCGTAAACTCAGAGTTAAGAAAATAATTTCCTTAATGTTGCTAAGACTGAATTTAGGGTAATTGGGTCAAATCAACGAATACATGCTCTCTCGAATAACCAAATTAATATTGAGATCGACGGCAAATCGATCGCAAAATTAAAGCAGCTAAATCACTGGGCTTGGTAACCGATAAAAACCGTTCATGGATCAGACATATAGACGAAATGAGCAAGAAGATACCCTCAGCCAGAGATCATTCATCTCTGAAAGTACCGCTCTCCAAATCTACCAAGCATTGATTTTACCCCATTTTGACTATTGTAGCTCTGCTTGGCATGAACTCAACGTTACCTCGAGCGATAAACTCCAAACACTCCAAAATATAGGGCCGCCAGGGTTATTACCAGGTCCAGTTATGACACAAGTGCCAGTTTCCTCTTAAATAGACTCCGCCCCACTGGGGCAATCTTTCCACACGCCAAAAAAAGTGTTAAAACAATTAGGAAGCTTTCTCCGGTGCACCTGCAAACCTTATTTAATATCCGAAGTACACCGTATAATCTAAGAGATTCTGAGCTCAAACTAGACTTGCCCAAGCCGCGCACAATGCAAACTACTGCGTGGCTTTGGCTATAGCGAGGCACTATTATGGAACAGCCTACCCGTTTATTTACGGAGATGGGACTCTCTTAGACGCTTCAAAAGGGAAATTGACCAACTTTATAACAACTGTCAGCCAGGCTCCCACACGGCAATCTTGTGAAACACTGCACTTACAATTGACCTTCTTTTTTATACTTTTATAATGATTCACTGAAGATTTTACCGTGTTGAAATAAATAAAGTATGTATGTATCTATGCAGAGACTTCTATTTCTGCGAGCCCCGACGACTTAACGTTCTGAATCTTAGGCAAGATCCTTGAGCTAAGCGCAGAGGGACAGAGGGGCCAGTGAAGCCGAATACCGACTTACATCACTATCATTGTACTCTAGGCTGAAGGAAACGTTTATCGCACTGAGGCATGACTTCGACAAGACGCTTGAGGATCTTGAAAAAAAGCTAGACAATAATCAGTTAACCAGAGAGGTCAGTATCTATCTGCCCCTTGGTGACTAGCTTAAGTTCTTTCGTTCTTCGTTTCTTCGTTCCTTCGTTCCCTCGTTCCTCCGTTCCTTCGTTTCTTCGTTCCTCAGTTACTCCTTTCCTCCTTTGACAAGTGGGATATTCCATATTATTAAAAACTGGGTCATTGAATAATGCAAATAATGCAGTTTTCATTGGCTTAACCATCCTGGGTTATGAGCCATTATACCATGCTCTACGAATGTGGAGAGAGTACGCGTGATTTTTGGGGGGCGTTTTTATTTTTTATTTTAGTTTAGTTTTCTATATTTTGGGGGCGGTTTTAATAAAACAATTATACCACTCGCACTTGTTGGATATGGGATGGGATGATTATAGCCAAGGAGGCGTGTAGCGCCGAGTTGGCTATCTATCATCTCATATTCAACGCGCGCTCGTGAAATAATTGTCACGCAGGTATACCATGAGAGAGCGTTGCCATGCCATAGAAAATACAGTGGCCAACAATATAACTGCGACATGCGCGCGGCGCATGATGGGAAGGTTGGGTGTAAAACCGTCCAATAAAGAACGGTTTTCCTGTATATTCTTATTTGCTTTATTTTATATGGTATGGTATAAATGTATATTCATTCTTTCGTGCGTCGGTATGTTGTTCGTTTGTTCCTTGGTTTTTTGGTGCCGCAATAACTGTTTCCCTCGTTTCTTTTTCCTGTCGACGCAGTATCTTCTTGCAACGGTCGAAAACAACATCTCCAGGTAAGTGGTATTGTACTTTGCAAAATAATACGAATCGACATGAACTCTGCACATTGCGAAATGGAGAATCTGTACTTTGCGAAATGGAGAATCTGTACTTTGCGAAATGGAGAATCTGTTCTTTGTGAAATGAAGAATCTGTACTTTGCGAAATGAAAAATCAGTACTTTGAGAAATGAAGAATCTGTACTCTGCGGAATGAAAAATCTGTACTTTGCGAAATCAAAAATCTGTACGACTCTCAAGGGAATGACTACAGAGTTTGTGGGGTTTATTCCCCAGAGCCTCGTACGGAGGTCTATTGTGTTAGGCTAAATCTTAATACATCGAAAACCATTCAAAAGCCAATTGAAACTTGAAGACTAACATTTTAGACTAGTGCTGCAAGTTTAATTTAGGAAAGCGGTGGAAATGGTTTCAATTTCCTCAAGCAGTTTATTGTAAAAAGTGACACTTCAGACGTATACATTTTACAATGAATATCAACGCTATGAAAACGACCTTTCCATTTCATCTTGACATCAAAAAGAAGAATTTCATAAGTCTGCGTACAAGCACGGGGGCCCATCAGGCCAGAGCTTATCCTGGTTTCTGTAGCACGAAGCGACAAGGAGTATTTCCACCCCCCCCTCCCCCCCCCCCCTCCTTGATGGGATGCTAGTCCATCCCAGGGTAACCACCCAGCATTCGCCGGTACTCAGGCACTTTGAGAGTAACACAACACAACACAACACAATATCTCTGACCAGGGCTTGACCCCCAACCGTTCGATCCGGAAAAGAACGCACTAATTAACAATGTGGCCATCGCGTTTCATACACAAGTTAAATAATAATAGATCGGAATACAAATTTGGTGTTACAGATGCTAGCTACCGCTTATTGTAGTCGTTTTTCATTCCACAGAATTATTACCTTGAAAACCGAAGTTGAGGCATACAAGAACAGCTTCGACAAGGCCTGCCCGGAATGCTTAAATGGGGTAAGCCGTCATAAGATAATTCAGCCCAAAACAGTCGCACATGCCTTAACGTTTAAAGTTAATATCAGGGACCAAATTAAAAGCTGATTATTTGGGACAAAAATTGAGAAATATCGATCTTCGGATGTTCTGTCCAGTTTTGGTTGCCGAGTGATCGACTCCTCAAAGCAGCAACTTGCAAACTGAATCTATCCTCAAAATACGGCAGGAGCACTTACGCATTTTGGAAATCACAACAAGTCGTGACCACGAGGTAGGAAATGAGGTAGGGATTTCGCAAGATGAGGTATATGAAAGGGAAATCTGTCATCTGTCACTTGGTTATTTAAAAGGGCTTTCAATTAAAATATTTAGAACAGATGTACCTTATGGCTGCATCATTTCATTTATTAGGTACTACTGTACATGAAAATGAAGGGAATACTTCCTTTTATGGTGATTTATTCATAATACGGTCATGAAAGCATATGAAAGGGGTACCTGTCAAAATGGTATTTAAAATGGTAAAGGGCTGGACCCTCCCCGTATAGAACTTTGTTAAGTCCCCCCCCAACCCCCCCCCCTTCCCCCGCCAGGAATAAGCTGAGCAATTTGCTTTCGCGGGTTGCAACTTGCTCCACTCAACTGATCCCTATTCCTGAGGTTGCAGTTACAAGTCTGACTGTAACGTGATAAGAAATAACACGCAAACTGCGGTGATAAACATGGCAATAAAACGCATGTTAGAAGACAAAGTTGCAAGATAAAAGAGACTCTGCTAATAAGGGAATTAAAACCCACTTTAAATGATAATGTAAGCAGCGAAAAGCTTTATCTTTATTAGTTTGTATTGTTTATATGCAAATTTTTCTCAGCTTCTGTCATGTAATTGTTAATTAGTTACTTATTTTAAATTGAAGTTTAGTTGTTACTTCTATTCCTAACGGTTATTTCTGAAGATGTATGTTGAAACATTCGAAACGTCAAGTAAATGAACTTTGTTTTTTTTTAACATGCGTTTTATTGCCATGTTTATCACCGCAGTTTGCGTGTTATTTCTTATCAAGCTACGATGGCCAAAGAAAAAGAGTATTGACTGTAACGTGTTTGGATCACTGAATCGCCCACAAGAAATTATTTGATGGATTACAATCAACAATTTTTGATTTGGATTTTTGATTCTTATTTTATAGGACAGGTGCTCCAGTGACTCTGTTCGAATCGAACGCGTGTAAGTTTTAACTATTTTAGCTTATCTGGCATTCTTGTAGCCAGACGCGGGGATCCTACTACCAGAACATTTTATAATGACTCAGGCCTTTGAATGGCAGCGAGGATGCAGGTGGCCTTGTTTTCAGTTGATGAAGACCTCACTTCTTTGGTGTGTTAATCAAGTTGTTCTAACGCTAACTAGTTGACTTTGAAAGGAGGAAAGCAGAGAGGTTTGTATCAAAACAAGGTGACCTCCACCCTCGCTTGCATTCATAGGCCAGCTAAGCACACAACCGTAAAATGGCCTATTCTATAAGCGTTGGACTCATTCTCTCTGTACTGTGCTTTTGGGCAAAGTGTCGCAATTTCAGCGTCAGTGTCTGGGTACAGAGGCATGAACTAAGTAATGAACTCGGTGAAGAAATGACTCTTTTTAAAATATTGCTTTAACTTATTCCGATAGAATAGAGAAAATGGAGAAGGGTATTAAAAAGCTCGAAGAGTTCAAAACTACAGCACTCACGGAGCTAGATACCGTAAGTAATTATCTGGCTTTAGATTTTTCCAACGTATAATCATCAAAAATTTAAGTCTGAGGGGCTCAGAACTGCAATATTGAAAGGTGATAGAGATGATGTGCCAAAAAATGAATTACAATACCGCCATCTGCTTCGGTGAATTTTCCACTAACTCAGTAACTGTGAGAATGACAAACATTGTCTTGAAACATATTTTAAGTCTTAAGATCATTCTGTGATGAAAAAAGGTATTATCATAAGAATTGTAGAATAATAAAGTTTGCTACTAAGTCTCCTTGTTTTCCCTGTAGTACCAAACCATAAGATAAGACACAAAAACGTCCTGCATGACAAGAGACTGATTGAGACTTTCACTTTCATGGATGTTTTTTTACGCTTAACAGTTTTTACGGCTAACGATTAAAATTGTCCAAGCGAGATCCTTGGCTATTGCCTATACACTTTCTTCTTTTCCTGCTCTTTCAGCCGTTGATTACACTTGTGCCTACCGTACTGGATATTCTCTCTGGAGATTTCATGGAATCTTTAAACAATTTCCCTTAGGGAAACTGAGAGGTAGTAGCAAAAGGCACGTTGATTACTATAGCTAATTTGAGTGTTAATTTACCGTTAACTTTCAAAAGAAAAAAAACAGAAATAAAAACGTCACCGCCACTCATTCGTAAAATATGCCAGTACATTATAAAATGTACATGTCAAGTCAGTCGTCCTTACAATGAATTGTGGCTAGTTTTGTATTTCCCTATACAGCCTAACCTCTCTAATACGGACACCGAAAGGACAGAGCAAAGTGTCCGTATCAGAGAGGTGTCCGAATTAGCTTTATAGTGCAAAGCGTTACAGTAATTCTTATACGGGATAGTTGTTGATAAACAGGCTACTATACTGAGTGAGACATATTTTTTTTTAATCTATTTTTATTTTTTACTGGAATATAACGTGTAAAGATGGCAGGAAAAGTTTTGCGTCAGTGCTCTGAAATGATGGTTGATATCCCACTCAGCAGTTTTATCTCACGAATCATTTTTTGTCTCTGCAGATTTGCCGTTCATCGATAGCGTCAGTCCAGCTAGAACAAGTAGCCGAGAAAGAATGGGTACAAAACCAAGAAGTTTTGCAATGCAATAAATATTTCATTGCTTGAATTTGGTGATTGTGATTCTTTACGTATTTCTCTCATGAGGACACGGCCGGTTTATTACCATTTGGCCTTCTTCTCCTAGAGGAGGAAAAATAAAAATAAAAACAAATACCATTCAGTGGATAAAGTCAAGACATTGTGATATTACAGACGATATATAAAGAAGACAGTTCTCCAAGTTTAAGGTGTGTGCATTGTCCCAAAGTTGAGATCATGTTCGTCAAAATGTTCAGTGCAAAATTATAGGGCCTAGTTTGAAGCCGCAGGACGTCCTTGGTCTTCCAATATGGCGGCGGAAAATAGTGTAAACATCTGGAACTTACTTTGGTTATCTAGACAGCTGAACCAAAAACATTTACAAAACCGAACCAAAAACATTTACAAAAGCACTTTTCCTAATACTTTAACTTCTAAAATGGCTAAAAATCACGACATAGGTGAAGTGTATATTTTTCGACAAACGCGACCTAAGCTTAGTGTCACGCACCGCCATAACTCCGAAATTCAAAATGCGCTGGTTTCCAAACGAAGGACGCTATTGAGCTGGAAAGTTGCAAACAGAAATAAATTTAGTACCTCTTATGCCTGATGAGGATGAAACGGTTAGGGGCTCTGTAGTTTTGGATTTAAGAATTTGATGACGTCACGTGCACACTCTATTGGTGCACCAGAGAGGTACACCAACATGGCGTTTCCATACTGGGCTCTCTATGATTTCCGCAGAACATTTCGACAAATATCTGCAGTTTGGTTCTATCTATTTTCTACAAGATCACAATTTCTTGACTTTATCCACTCAGTGGCTTTCGATTTATTTTTTTATTGCGTGACAGTGAAAACAATCTATAAATAAGTATGCGTTATTGACCAAGTGTCAGGTCAAGATGGCTGGATAGTGGCCAAGTTCTTTTTTTGCGTGTTTATGGACCAAGACGGAGTCGAGGTCCATAAACTCGCAAAAAAAAGAACGAAGCCAATATCCAGCCATCTTGACCGAACAAGCTTGGTCAATAAAGGATTTATTATATGGCTTTCGGAGAAATTTTTCTTGCGGGACACGGCGGGTAGTCCCGAGCGGGCAAGATAGCTCCATCTTGCCCGCTCGGGTAGCCAATCACAGCGCAGGATTTGATTCATTTTGCCCGCTCACGGAGCTAGCCATATAATAATATGCAATCCAATTTCTGCCGCCAAGCTACGTAGACCCGGACGTGAGCCTGTCTGCACGCTAATAGGGGACTTTAGATTTGAGTACGAGTACGAGACTGAGTACGAGAACGACTTTTCAATTCTAGTTTTCAGGTTTCACATTATCACATCATATACTCATCTCATCCCATGAGCTACCCTCTACCTAAAACCAACATGAAGAACTATGGCTCTGGAAACGTCACTGGTTTGAGCATCAATCTCGTACTAGTAGTCCAATCTAAAGCTCCCTTATGTCTGAATTATTAGACTACATCGCCTACATACCCTACCAAGGTATTAATGACATATATGAAATCGACAAATAATATATGAATTCGACAAATAAAAACAAATTTTCCTGAATTTTTTAAAACAAAAATTCATACGGAAGTTTCGAAGTTCGCTCCTTTTGGCAAACCAACCAATCAGATTGCTGGGCTTTGTCAATCTCACCAATCACAGGACACTCTGCTGATTACCGCTGGTAGGTTCGCTGGTTCAAGTCACTGCATGCAAACGGTTTCGTCGTTCGGTTTCAACTGGTTTGTTATCTTATTTTCTGAGATTTGTCGGCGGTTTCTTTTCTATTCAACTCGGTATTTTGTAATTCTGATGTGCTCATTGATTTCTTTCAATAATGGTTGACTCAATTTCTACTCGTTGCGCCAAACTCAATCAGATCTTTGCCGGTAAAACTGTCGGTCGAAAGACATCGGGCGCCTTCACTCGAGAGGCACTTTTGGATGCATTTCTTCTCCTCTTCGATGAATGCAATTCGGAGTATATGCTGAAGGATAAGAGCGTTTCAGGATTTGTAAAGAAGTGTAAGTATAAGAAATCTTTTTTTTTTTTTTTGTTAAGGCTGGAATGATGCAAAATTCATACGCAGTCAGTGGTAATTTAGAACGGCTCTAAGCCAGTGTTTGAAATGCGAAAGATTGGCAATCAAGAAAATAAGTCTCATCTTGTGCTTGGCATGCTAGCTTAAAATTTTCTTCCTAGTTTGTAGTTATGTCAGCTAAGTGGAGAAAATTAGAACAACGTGCATGTAGGACAGTTAACGTTGTCGCTCTGACCTGTTTCAATATTTACACTTACGGTAATGCAGTAGAAACTAGTTAAAGACTTCTGCTTGATCGATCCTTGGGGCATGTAGGATGAATGATTTCTCTTTCGAATACTGCAGTTCATTTTGAAATGGTTAAATGACAATCTCGTTTGTTATTTTCTACATTCAACAGACCGGCCCATGGTCGATGATCTTCGTAAGCTTTGTTTGAGCAAGGATGATTTCATCGTTCTCAATACGATTGGAAGGGGACATTTTGGACAGGTACAGTGTAATAAGGATTAAACAGTCAGGTTAATGAGCAAATCCAAGCCATTCCTGAACTTTAAGTTTCGATCGAAAGTAAACGAGCAGCAAAAGAATGAAATACTTTTGGATATAACCGCAAAACATTCCGCAAATGTTTTTTGTCATTTGAAATTTCTATTTATAGGTGACTGCCCGGTGGGATAGGTCAGGATGTACTTACTAACAATATCTAGAATACTCTTTTTAGTCTCAGACCTGAACAATATTAATTATAAGTTTAACAAGCTTATGATTTTTGAATATTAAAGTTTCTTACATGTGTGATTGTTGATATTTTTGTTTATTTTCAAATGGTCATTTTTTTATGAATTACCGGTATAATATTTTGAATTTGTACCCTGTTTATTAAGTAAAAATTTAAAAGTCATATTCACATTGGGTTGTGAACTCTTCTGTATAATATTCCTAACTCAATGCTTATAATATAACAGGTTCAAGTTGTCAAAGATAAGCAAAGTGGAGACATCTTTGCCATGAAGACTTTGAAGAAGTCTCAGACCTTGGCACAAGAAAGTGTGAGTATCAAATATGTAAAGTTAACCCTATTGTACTGGACACTGAACAACCTAGCAGTTTCAAACTGATCAGGAGTTGCTGCTGATATGGTTATATCAGTAACAACTGCTTAGTAATGGGCCATTATTTTTTGAGAGGAAGGAGGTTGGGGGGGGGGGGGGGGATTGTTGGGCAATTTTCTGGAGTGAGAATTTTTTTTATTGCCTTAGGTTGTGCTTGATGTTTTTTGGTGGGCAATAGCTGGTGCAAGAATATTTGTTAGCATCAAAAATAGGACCTACATGTACATAGTAGGAAGCACTTGCTTGATTTCTTTTCCCCATATGCACGATTTTTTTTCTTCAGCAGTTTGCCAAACCCTCCCCACCTCAATAAAATATTGGTCCATCTCTAAATTAGTTTGAAGCTGTTTCGACTTTTCACTTTGGCTTTGAATGCATGCAGGAGGCACATTGCCCTATGGGCATCCAGTCCTTGGTGTGTTTCAGCTTTTAATTTAGTGAGAACAATTCAACTTATTGTGTATTTCATGTTATGGTTCAATTTTATCATTGTTACAGTTTGACATTTTCCTTTGTTCTGGTGTATGCCAACATATTGGAAAAGATCAAATTATACCAAAGGTAACATTGAACCTTGCCTGTTTCAGGCTCTCGGTCAGTGGGGAGGATCGAAATAGCAGGCAGGCGACGAGCGGGGTCCTGTTCTCTCATTTTCTCTACCAGGCTGCACTCCTCACCTGCCTGCTTTTTCGATCCTCCCCACTGACCGAGAGCCAGGAACAGGCTACATTGAACCACAACATATTTTAAAATCAGAGAAACTTTTTTGCCAACTTCCAAGCAAATGAAGCAAGAAGATGGACAAGTGACTTACTGTTCATCTTGCTTGATGGGAGATATTTCAGTCTTGTCAACTGCATGTTATGCATGCACCTCACTGTTCTCAACCATTCATAATGAATGTTTTCCTGTACGGCCTTTTTACATCAATAGTAATACACAGTGTACATGTAGTTCCAAAATTATGATTTGAAATCATATTGCATGATCTTTGAAATGAAGGTTGCCTTTTATGATGAAGAAAGAGAAATAATGGCACTGTGCAATAACCCATGGATAACAGCACTGCAGTATGCTTTTCATGATATCCACAATCTCTACCTTGTGATGGAGTACCACCCCGGTGGCGATCTGTTGTCACTGCTAAGCAAGTATGATGATGTCCTGGAGGAGGATGTTGCACGATTTTATCTGGCAGAGATGGTTGTGGCTATTCACAGCCTGCATGTGTTAGGTTATGTGCACAGGTAATCTTTTTGACCATTTTATTAAACTTTGACTGAGACAACTGTCTTGATTACATGTACTGTAGGTCTAGTGATAACTACCTGGGCTGTCATTAAGCTTTGAGTCACCTGTAGCCCTGTTCTCCACACTCGTAGCGAACTTGTTACTCTGTGGGTGAATTCTAGCAATAACTGGCATTAAGGAAAAATCAAGCATTTCAGACGTAACAGCTGGTGTTACGGGTTACACCTTTAAATGACAGCCCTGGCTACATACAGCTTTCAGTATAACAGATTGTATTGATTCCTTGGTTAATTTTTTCTGGGTTTGCCTTTTCACAAGGGATATCAAGCCTGACAATGTTCTTGTTGATCGAACTGGACACATTAAATTGGCTGATTTTGGTTCATCAGCCAGGCTCTCAGCAGACAAAAAGGTATTACTGACATTACTTTGAGTTTTCTTCAATCATGCATGCTGTTTTATCTTACATACTACATGTAGTCTAAAGAAGAAGAAGAGAAGTCTTGGCTCAGTCCTTGGTTCTTCAAGGAGACAGCTTACTCTCACATTGCAAGGCAACCTACAGGGCTGTCATTAAGTTTTGATTTATTTGTAGTCTTGATCTTCACATCCATAAAAAAAAAACTTATTACTTTATGGGTGAATTGTGTCAACTACATGTACAGGCAAGTTCCCCGTAACATCAAGGGTTCATCAAGCATGCTCAGCTGTCAGCTGTAATAGTTGTTATGGGTTACAGCCCTGTACTACCCCTACACACACCCCCTCTGCCCCTCCTTTCTCTTTCTGTACTCAGTCTTGGCCAGTGTGCTACCCTCAATCAACATAAATTATTATATGACTGTGTCAATTTAGGTGCACAGTAAGATGCCTGTAGGAACTCCAGAGTACATAGCCCCTGAAGTATTGACCAGTATGGATGGATCAGGAGGTCCGTATGGTGTGGAGTGTGACTGGTGGTCTCTTGGTGTGGTTGCTTATGAGATGCTCTGTGGACAGACACCTTTTGAGGCAGACTCTGTTGTAATAACTTACAGCAAAATAATGAATTACAAGGTAAATTAAATTTTTGGTGCAAATGTTATCACAGAAAAGGTGACAAATCAAAACTTGATAAATTTACCAGAGATGAAATGGGCAGTTTGACTTTGAGGTTGAAGGGGGAGCTGAGATGTCAGAGTTGCTGGCTCATCCACTGTTTATTGATAAGTGGCTGGTAAATATAGACACCACCCATCTGTCATGATTTATTACTTCAAGCTGCCTAAATTGGAATTTAGAACTTAACTGTGAATACAAGCCAGTACATATCTCATGCTAGAATGTCCATACCTCCCCCATGGAAGAGGTTTTGTCTACAACGGTCCCTGGTCCCTCCGGAAATTCCAATTAAGCTTCATACATTTCTTTAATTTTTTTGGTCTTACAGAATCCCCAGCACCTCCAGTAAATTCCATTCCCCTCTGTGGGGGGAGTATGGATATTTTCTGGAACCGCACAATATAAATTATTAACAGTGCATATGAACTGACATTTTGAACTCTTTTTTTATTTTACGGTATTAAAATTTATTTCAGACCTCCCTGCAGTTTTTTAAAGATGTTCAGGTCAGCAAGAGTGCAAAGGATTTGATTCTCAATTTGTGCACTGATAGTAAAGCAAGGATTGGTTATGAAGGGCTTTTATGTCACCAGTTCTTCAGCGGCATTGACTGGAACAACTTGCAAGAAAGTACGTACTTTATCTTTGGAGTCCAAAGGGCATATAATCGGGTCTATGGAAAAGAAAATCTTCCTTACACCAGTTTCCTCCCATTTTAACTTCCATTGGTCCCAAATATCTGCTTAGGTGAGGTGATGGAGGAAGGTTGGTCTGCTTCCCCTAGACGTAGTTCATCTGCCCTTTCCACCCCCAGCCCCATGCCCAGTGACACTTAATCAAATGCCACACTTTATATGGATAGGCCTTGTCACGTTTTTGACGCCATCTTGACGGGTAGGCAAAGCGGTTAGAAATTACAGTGTTTGTATGGGAATTCGGTGGAAAATAACTTTTTCAAAAACTGAATTTTACACAATTTGCGAATCGCAACGTTAAAATACTAGGTAGAAGATTGTATTCACCAAGTTTGAAGGATGTAGCTTTGCTAAAAGACGCTCAGTTAATTTTTGCAGTTTTCCATACAATTTAAAGTAAAAACTAACGGTGAAAGCGCGCGCCATACAATTGTCTGTAATTTTTTTCCCGCGAACCGCGTCTACCCAGCCAAATTTAGAGACAAAATGTATGGACAATTAGAAAGTTAACTCAGCGTCGTCTAGCCGAGCTATATTCTTCAAACTTGGTGAATACAACTTTGTACCTAGATTTGTAACGTTGCGATTCACAAATTGCGTAAAATTCAGGTATGCTGAAACAGTCTAAGGGGGATTCCCCGGAATCCAGGAGCCCGTTTCTCGAAGGTCCCGAAAAATTTTCGAATCCGAAAAGCCATAGCAAAATCTCAAACCTTATGATTACAGAGCAGTTTTATTCACATATTCTAAATATAAACAGAGGTTCTCTTCATACAAGAAGTTTCAGGCGTATACACCTCTCTGTTTTTAGACACAGATTAACTAAAAATGGCTTTGCGGGCCCGAAAGGTTTCCGGGACTTTCGAGAAACGGGCCCCAGTTTCCTACATCAGTCTAACCTGCGATTGAGGTTAAAATCAGTGTCAGCAATTGTCTCAGGCTTTCTAAAGATCAGATCCTTCACCCAACTTCATGATAAATTAAATTCACTGCCCTCGTCCCTTCCCATCTATCGCGCAATTTAACATAACCGCTCTAATAGGGTGTTTGTATGTTTCAGCTGTGCCCCCATACGTGCCAAACTTGGATGGTGCAGCAGACACGTCCCATTTCGATGAATTTGAACCCGAAAGTCCGGATCCAGTTGCGCATCTGGAGAAGTACAGCTTGGCTAACGAGGAAAAGGGATTCACTGGGAAAGATCTGCCATTTGTCGGTTTTACCTTCTCCAGGAATCTCGCCATCAATCTTCCTTTCTCTCCAAGAAAGTAAGTGACTCAATGGAAATGTTGAAGTCAAAAACGTCTAGCTAATCTGTGGGAATCTAATATAAAGAGGATCAGTAAGAGAAATCATTTCCGGGCTACAATGACAACGTCCCACTTGATAAACACGCGCGCGCGCAGAATTGCGTGCGTGAAAATTTGAGGACACTTTGGTGACTTTATTAACCAATCAGGATGTAGTTATTTCACAATTCCTGCACTATAGACGGACAATTAGCATTCTGACTGGCTGGCTTTTTGACGGAATAAAATTTCCAAACTACGCTTATACTTTTATTCCTTCAACTACTTTAAGTTCGTTTGTTTTACTACACTTGATTTATTTCATACTCGGCATTTCAACATACATTTGTGCTTACATTTACTTCGAATGAAGATATACAGTCATGTAGTTTAGCAATTTTATTGAATATAAGATTTCGGCGAGGTTTGGCATTAAACTCCTAATCTGTTTTACTCATTTGTATAGAGCCGGAAGTCTTCCTAATTCCCCAATGTCGTCGGGATTGCCCCCGAGCCGGTTAGAAAGAAAGCTTACAATCAAAGCAAAGGAACTCAAGGACGCTTTGCAGTCGTGTCACACACTAAAGGATGAGCATGTCTGCATGAAAAAGAGCTTGGAAGATCTGCAAACTGCTTTAGAAGAGAAAGAGAAAGCCCTAAGGAGTGCTGAATACGAGAGAGATCTGCTTGAAAAAGAGAAAGTCCTGTATGACACTCAAGTCAAGGTATGTTGAAGATCGATTTCCACTGCTAACAGCCTCTCACCAGTAAATTATTATCGTGCCACATCTAGCGTCTAGGTGCTATTTAATCAAAATTTTGGTTTCGGTATCAACGAGGCTCGTGAGACGGAAAAGAAAAAAGAAATTTGAGATTCGTGTTTTCACTTACATTTGTGGCATTTTTGCAGAAGATTTTCGTGATGTCGGGAATACAATCCTGTTATGGTAAGCTCCCACTAGCGGCTGTAACCTACACGTTTGTCTTTCGGAAAGCGTTCAGCCTTTTTTTGTTCATGAACTGAGGCCGGTGACAAAGCTTACCCACCGACGTCTGTTACGGAAAAAAATAGCGGCAAATGATAATTAAAATAACTTGTGCCTGTTATTGCTGGCAAACTGAAGGGTCGAGGAATGGGCGTGTCTTTCGTCACAGCATTGAATTCAATTAAAATGTGTCCTGTAATGGCGTCCCTGGCGGATTTCATGTCTTCAAGACACCCTTTAAAGCGTAGCATCTAGCGTTCACGCCATTTCGCGAGTTTTGAGTGCTGGAAACGTTTAAAGTCGTAATGTTTTTACTGTCGCGAGTTCAGGTGAATTAATTTCGCATTACTGCAATTCTGTGCTTAACAGGACCTGCAGAGAAGACTTGATCTAGAGAGAGTAGAGAGAAACAAGACAGATTCCGCCACTCTTAAATTGTTGTCTGAACTGAAAGAGGACAGTCAAAAGGCGAATGAACTACGAGATCAAGAGAGCAGGTTAGCTGATAAACAACGTTGTAAAAGATTAGCTTTCAAGTTGTTGCGTAATTTCAACCTCGCAGTCGGTTATTAGATTTTAATAGAGGTCGCTCATCCACGTGGATTGCATTTGGACTCGCAAAGCGCGCGCTCCTCTCTCTCGCACCTTCAATCTCCCGCGCGTTTTAGAGATCAAAAAAGACAAAATTGTATGCTGTTATCCTTAGCAAGGACTGAGGATGTCACGACATGTCTTCTTCGCACCTGCCTGCAATCTTTCCCTTTACATAAAAACTAGTTGCCCGTTTTCACGCAAAATAAAGTCGCGTCTGGCGAATGGCGAACGCTTGAATAAGCCTGCAAATTTCGTAACCACATACACTGAGACTCGGATCTCTGGCAAAAATATTACCATCAAGCGAGTGCTCAACGTTGCTGTCTCGTGATCAATTTTTTTGTTTCTGCATAGGGAAAATCTCGAGGACCTTCAGCAGATCGTAGCCCAGCTGGAAAACGATCGATTTATCGCCAGTAGACGGGCACAAAGACTGGAAGAAGAACTCAAATCTCAAGAAAAGGTAAGAAGGAAAATAAAAATAAAGAACACCCCATCCCACAAGCTTAATAAAACGAATCTTGCCAGTCGTTTACTGACAAACTTCACGATCAGAAATAACGAATCCCGCTAGTCAAAGTGAACCTCCCGATATAGCAAACCCCCTGCTGTAACTGGCTCAGTCGGAACAGACGAACAGCCAAAATTTTTGGAGCTCGATCCGTGCGTGCACGCGCGCCAAAAGGTATGCGCGGGGTGCCGTTGCAATGGAAGAATCGAGTATATCGCGCTAAACTCAAACTGCGGATTATTTTTATCTCACAGCTTCTGGAAGTCAGTAAGAACCGAATCAACGACCATCAAGCCAGAATGACAAAGGTAAATATTTTCATTGTCTGAAGCAGTTCTGTCGCGAATTCATCAGTCGAGACAAAGGATACACAGAGTCCATTATATTTTCAGACAATTCCAGTGTGAGAAAAAACTACATGTTTTTTTTTTTTCCTGAAACCTCCTGTGCACCATCCTTTCAACCGTGAAACGGTGACAGTGCTGTGTTTTAGAGGGCTTGAGCAATTTTATTAGCCGTCGAAAGCAGCCGGTGTTTCACGTGTTTGACATTATTTGCTTTCGCCTTTTGCGAGCATTCCCCATTCATTGCTGTGCCTAAGAATGTGAGAGAATGCTTCATGTCAAGTCTTTTGTGTTCTGTAAGTTACGCATGAAGAATAATCAGGGCTCGGAAAAAGAGCCATCCGGTCGTCTGGGACAAGTAGATTTTCTTGCCGGGGAAGTAACTTTTCCGTCGCACTAAGCTCAAGGGGAAAGGGCCCAGGTAAGTTTTCTGCATCTTAATTAAAAAAAGAAGTAAACGTAGACTTGCTCAGTGCAAGCAAATTAGAGCTGCTTGTCGTATGGGCAATCTGGAGTTCAAGTTTTTTTCGAGTCCTGCCAAAGGCTTGGAGACAATGTTATATTTAATTAGGCATTACTTTACTCAAGGTGTATTCAAAAAGTAGATAGAAATCAGGTCTAAACTGTAAGAGAGATAATCAAAAGGTGACAAATTTGACTTAGAAACCATATGCACTAAAGCTGATTCGCGTAAGGAAACATAGATGAAGCGATTCTAAATCAGTCCATTTTTACGCGAGTAGAGCTGAGCTAGGTGAAGCTACAACTGTAATTTTCGAGGCAGTGCGCGTGTGTACGTAGAAACGCTCGCCTCCCGACCATCGCTTGGGAAGATCAACAGCAGCTACTCATTTAAGTACCACATGCTCACGTTTTATGGTGCTGATTTTTTATCGATTTTCTGTTTCTAAGATGAATGAAGAAGCCAAGAGAAGCATGACGGAATGGCAAGAAAAACTGGACAAAGTCACCAAGGATAGCGAAGAAAGAATATCTGAACTGCAGCAAAAACTAGCGAAAGTAAGAAAAAATATTTATCAACTGCAACACACAGACTGAAATTGTAGGCCGCCTCCAGAATTTACAGCGTCTCTTTGCGGTACACTATGAACCTACAACCTGTGTATATACCCGATTCAATATAATATAAAGTTAAGATGAATAGAAAAATGCTTGCTCGCTGTTAAGACTGTCAATCGTATCATGAAAACTCAAGCAGGGCCCGATTTTTCAAAGTGTGGATGACGCCAGCCATGAGATAAATCATTATCCAGTGAAACGTGAAGTTGGTTTTGTGAACTCTTTCTCACTGAATAGACATTTGTCCGCTACCCTTAAAACCACCGAGGCTACAGCTTTTGAACGCTGGGGGAAAGCAGATTCTTTCGAAAATGTCATTAAATTTACTTGACTCGTCTCTCTACTGTCCATGCTATAAACCTCTAAACGGAGTTTTCCGCCGATCCGGGATATTTCAACGCCGGATCTCCGATCCAGGTTTACGCGGTTGAATAATGGTCTCATGGCGAACATATTCTTGTTCAGTCCTTACAGTCCAACCAAGAAGCGACAGAATTGCTGGAAAATGCGCGGAAGAGCAAAGAGGAACTGCAAACAGAACTAGAAAAGCTACAGGTCTGTATTTATCTGCCTAGTAAAAGAAAAAAAACTGATAGCACGTTGACGCTTAAGTCATTTTGCAACGTCTAAGTGGATGGTTTAGTGTGGTAGAAATCATTGCCATTGGCCCTAGTGAACAGGCGAAGGCGACTTTTCTACGCGTCACTATATCCCGTTGTTTTGCCGCGGTTTTGTTGGCGAGCGATATCAAAATACTGATCAGCGATGACGCGAAAAGGAATGGGCCGAGGTAGCCTACTCCCTATTTTTCCATCAGCTTGTCGTTCAGAGTGTTGTAGTCCCACATTGATTATGAACAAAAGATTTCGTTCAATGTTTGTAGAAGTCAAGCAAGGTACCAGCTTCAATGGAAGTGGATGGAAAGGTAAGCTTTGTTTATTCGGAGCATTTCATTTGTTTACCGAAAGCAAACTGTTCTGAGAAAAACAGATCGTACTGGGTGAAAACTCTCTCTAACAGAGAGCATCTTGAAATTGTACTCGCAGATTTATTAGATATGTATCTCTGTAGTAGCAACCTCTTACTAACCGAGCGCGAGGGCCGTCCTGGGAAATATTGGCCCGAGATGCTCGCAGTACCATGGAAACGGTCCGTATGGCAAAATCCTAACCTTGAAAGAACCAATCAGAACGCTCGGATTTACCTCAAGTCTACCTTGCCATCGTTTTTTGTTTGCTTTCATTTAGTTTTTTTTTTTTCTTCGCCTTTAGCCGTTTACACCAACGAGGAGATCAGATAGCGCAGTGATAGGACGAAAGAACAAGGAAGATTTAGCACAGGATATATTCAATCGCATAATGGTAAAGATAGGAGATAGAACTGAGAGAAGCTATATTTAGCTTAAGATGGTGTTAGTTAGCTCGGGGTAAAGTAGAGTTAGATAATAGATTATAATTTGATATAGCTGAATAGATTTATTCGTTTTATTGGCTAATGAAGAGGGGTATTTCGCTTGTATTTGGATGAACTGAAACCACATGGTTTGTTTACTTTCTGTAAAGCGAAAAGAAGCAAAAAAGATACAATTTCTGTTACATTTGAGAGTTAATTTCATCACACACCAGTAAGATATGCCTAGTAACAAGATATTGGAACCAAACAATTTCTGTGGAGACGTTTGAAAAAGAGCATTCTTATAATTAACAAAAACAATGTTTTTGCTCATCTCAGTCGTATAACAATGCTCTACAAAGGCGCGCAGAGGAAAGCGATAACAGTCTGAGAGAGCGCTACAGAGAAAAGTCAGCAGAAGTAAGGAAACTGCAAAGTAAAATCATGGTAAGCTGGATAAAGTTTAGTACATTTATGGCGCATTGTAAGTCAGTGTACTTCTTATTTTTGCCCAGACATTTGCCCTAAATTTGCAGAAAAGGAAAACGTTATCTCAAAACTCCTTCAAGACATTTTGGACGTTTCCAGAGTTCAGAATTGAATTTCCATCATCTCAGTTGACCTTCGTTCTTGTTAATCTGCACCTCTTGTTCTTAGAGCCAAGGGCTTTGTTTGTGTTGTTTACCTGTTATTTCGTTTGGCCAGTTATAGAGAACCTTGTCAACGGTGCACTGTCATCTTGAAATTCAATGATTATGCACAGATTGACGGATGAACACGTTACAGCACGTCTGGTGCTTTTAAAGGACGATAATTGATTTTTATTTTTTGTTTAGGATCTGGAGGATCAGTTATTCCAAAACCAGAGAACACAAAAAAAGCTGGAAAAGGAAGCCACAAACAGACAGGCCCAGGCAGAGAAACTACAGGTAACAGTCCATCTGTGCGACTGTTATCGATTTTCACTCCATTTTCCAGGTCAAAAAGTCGGCTTTTAATTTGTTTCGATCTCATCATTTATGTCTTCAATGTTATCAGGAAACAGAGAAGGAGGTAGACACATTATCGCGCTACAAGAGACAGCTGGAAAATACAAACAGCAGACTGGAGAGCGAGTTAGAGGAAACAAAGAAACTCATGGCCTCAAGAGATCAGGTTAGTCCAGATGGATGTATCTGCATTATTAATACGCGTACACATGATTTTTCCGCAAAAAATAAAGCATTATCTGTTAGAAGTATTTGCGCAAAGCATATCAAGCATGAAAAAATTTTCCCTTATGTACTCACACTTTCGTTTTCTGTCACGTTTTTTGCAAAAACAAATAGACACTGCCTCTACTTCACCTTATTCTCCTGCCTTGCCTCAACTACGCCCTAACCCCCCTCCCCCAGACTTCCTCGTAACAAAGTTTCTTTTCTATTCAGAAAATCGATGCCTTGACTGGAAGGTGCCGGACGTTAGAAGAAATGCTTAAGGAGAGTGTTGACCTCAGCAGAACAAGCTCTGAAGCAGATAAAGACAGTAGTGGAATTTCGTAAGTCGTGTGGCTAATCTCAAAGAAATCGTAAGGTCCCGTTTCCATTCTTCTCAAATGAGACAGTGAGACGCGGACGTCTTGCATTTTCCGGGACTGACTGGTGACTAGTCAGCCAACGTCCTGCCCTACAACAACAGAAGCTTTCTGAAATACTTTTTTGTTTGTGCATGTGCATCGAACAACAACAAATAAAAAATGAAAATGTTTGGAAAGAAATTTGTGGACGTTTAACATTACGCGAATAAGGAAAATAGAAAACGATTTGTTTGTTTCAGAGCCATCAATGAAGCAGAATTGGAGAGGTTAGGCGAGGAGAGAGAAGTAATGTCGAGGAAGGTGGCAGGGCTGGAAAGTGATTTAAAGACACAGCAACAGGTGCCAAACAATGTCTTTGTATTTTGATTTTTTTCTATGGAAAGTTTGCTTTCGTAAACCACTAACCTGCGATTGAAACACCTTCTAAAAAGAAATGCACCGTAACCCTTCCATTTGCGAGAGTGATTAAAAAAAAATTACTAAGGTTTACGTCTTCCTGTCAATTATCTCCTCCTTTTGAAGGGTTAAGAAATATGTTGTCATTCTGCCATCCAATGGCATCTTGGTTCCAGTGTAAATTGCTAGCTTTTTGCATCGCTGTTTTACTGCAATGGCCGCAGCAATTGTTATGAGTAACAGGCACCGGTTTCCCATTCTCAAAGCCTCGCTCCTTCTTTTATGGGACCAGAAATTGATAACACTCCAGGACGATACAAACAAGTCGCAATAAATTATTATTGTTGCATTTCTGACGTTTTCAGAAAAACTCGTCTGTGGAGAAACAACTTGAAGATGCGGAAAGTAAAGTGAAACAGGTACCACATAAAATAAGGACGACAATTGACTATCGACACTTTTTTCGAGTAACTAATATTTCGTGTGATTTGAATTTGCAGCTTTCGAAGGATATGGAGCGAAAGGTAAAAGACCTCGAGACACAACTAAACGAGGTGAGTGATCGGTGACTGATCAAGGTTCTTCTTAGGCTTTTGGCATTCCAGCTTCTAAGCGAAGTTTTAAGGTTTTCTTACGCTACGACTGATAACGAAAGTGCAGTAATTGCTTAATAAACTAACCTTTTATTCTGATTCATAGGCAACCTATCCCAAATAAATGCCCTCGCTTTTTTGGTTAAAATTGAAGGGCCTTTAAACTTCTAAAATATGAATACGGCCTTGACCTACACTACGTATTCTGACCGGTTTTTCATCATTATTCAGCCCTTTCTTGGTCGTGTTAATGGATCCGACTGTCATGATGGGAAATAGGCGGTCAGTTAGGAAGTGTGGCCTGAATGTTAAAAGTTAAAGTGCGTCGTGCAAAAACTAAAGTACCTCAACTAGCAAAGGCATGCTTCTCAGAAAATAGGGAAAAAACAAAACTAAAGGGAGACCATTGCGCAACTGCATTTTTCTCGGGTTCTACCTCGGAAAAACGCGAGTAAGTAGTTCACTTTTAATTTCTCTTTACAGGTTTCTACGGAGTGTTCTACACTAAAGAGCAGTAAGAAGGCACTGGAAGAGACTATCCTTAAACTTGAGGTAATGCAGTCAGCTGCTCTTGACGAACATCTCGCTAAGTCGATCACTTTTTGTTGGCCCTTCCACCTTTAGTCTGTTATTCATAGTAACTTATTAATAGTAATACTTGCGTTCTGTATTCATTTGTAGAATGAGATTGACACGAGAGAGTTTGAGCTAGAACTAAAGGTAAGTCCAACCAAGCTAACAAGGTAGTTTTTTCACTCCTAGCTCGTAGTAACGTACTGTAATGCTCGTTTTCATTAGCCCATGCTATGATGTGTGAACATTTGCATTCTTCTTCTTCGACCATACCCCTATGTGGGTATAGGGCCAAAAACGTTTGCATTACACGCACTATAAATCCTTCCAGTTTTGACGAGACATATTTTACAAACCGGCAAGTAGATTTATATTGAACACGCATTCCGACACATTTTACTTGCTTCGAGACCTGCACTTCCAAACTACATTGAGCGGCAAAAGTAGTTGAGACACTTTAACAAAATGACGCGGTTTTGAGCCACGGACGTCAACCGGAAGTCGAAACTTCTCCTCTTCGACGGATGTTACTCCCTTTTCGTTGAAAATGTCAGGTTGTAAATGCTAAAATGAGAGCTTTGTAATTCAGTGGTCAGGCATGAAAACGAGCTAAAAGCAAGAACATAAACTTCCGGTTGACGTCCGTGGCTCAAGAACGTCTGTAGGCGCTGTGGTGTGTAGTCTTAGAAATAGAAAAGTCAACATTGTTTGGGGGGCGGGGGGAAGGGGAGGCAATGTTTCCAAGACGCTCGGAAATCGAATTTTACTACGAAGTGTCTCAAAACTTTTGTCGCCCATTGTAGTTTTACCAAGCTTTCATTCCCCTGTGCGTGTATCGGGAGTGTGTCCCTCGTATAACACTGGATTTAACCCAATGTACTATGGTTTTAGGCCGCTGCTAGGCAAGATAAGATAACCAGGACAATGCAGGAGAATCGCTCAGAAGTGAGTCTCATTTTTTATTTTGTGTTTTTCCTGATTTGACATTATTCTAGGGCCATCTAAATCAGATAACTAGTGGCATATTATCGCCAGAGAATCACATTTGCCATACAGAGTGTTTTCAAATGGCGTCGAGGAGAGAATGTGCATTTATTTCTTTTTCTTGGACAGGTCGCCCAAGAAATTCACGTGCAACTCAGTGAAATGTCAGATCGTTGCAAGGAAGTAGTCTCGCAAAATCAGGTATTTCGCATTCGCCCTTGATCTCTAAGGACGCCGTGTATTATTGTCATATATGCAACCACTCGCTGGTGGCCTGAGTACTATCTCGTCGGTCAGTCAGAACAGAGACCTTTTTTGACCAATCAAAACTTATCTTGATGCAAATAGTAAGTGCCTTCTCCGCGCTTGGTACCGGCCGCTTGCATATTTTCTGGCTCTCGAAACGTTAACATGAAATATGTTTTCAATTTCCCGCTTTTGCGGTTACCGCTTTTATGTTTTCCTTGATTGGCTACGGCTACATCTTTTTGTTCCGAGTTCTGTCCTGGAATTGCGTTACTTCGCCCGTTTTAAACTTCATGTAATCATGTTCTCTGAAAATGTAGGAACTGGAAAAGAGGGTGGAAGAACTTACAGACGAAAATTGCGATCTTAAGATGGCGAAAGAGAAACTTGAAGATGAACTCAACGAGAAGAAGAGAGCAGCGGAAGGCATTGAATTCGTGAGTGATATCAACTCTTTAAACTTAGAGCCAGCGTCAAAAATTGTGTTATTTTAAGAAACGTTGCAATGACGAGTAGAGTTGACAATAGAAATGTCCATTTATCCAAAAGAGCTCAATTCCAGTTCTCTCCTAGATGGTGTTTTTGTTGTGTTTTATCTTTTGTTTTGTTTAGTTTTTTTTTGGCTTATTCAGCGATGGTGGAAAATTGAGAGGTTGTGAACAAATACACTCCGTTTTCTATTGTTCAGATTTTGCCATTCCCAGCTCTTCTTTAAGCGATCTTTTGTTTTCTCTAATTTAACCTTAACTTAGGCCTAGCTGCTGTTATGCAACTCACCCGTATTTGAATCGCTATGACTTCTGTTCACAGACTAACTCGATGTTGAAATCTACGTGTTCCATGCTGGAGAGTCAAGTCGAAGAGCTGGAAATTATTAACGAAGATTACGAGGAGAAGCAGTTACAGTGGAATATAGCAAGGTATTCTTGCAATTTCTTTTCAGGATTAATTCGCCATCTCTTAAGTTTATCAGACGTGCATTTACACTGAATAGGGCGACCAAATGTCATCCGTTTAGGAGATCTTCGTGAAACCCGAAGTATTTCCGATTGGTGTTAGCCAAACAGAATCGCCTACGAGCACACCGAAAGTTGTCGCGTTAGACTCGTCATATGACGGCAGACTCCGAAGAAAGCGATCCCTAATTAAGGACGAAGTCGATAAAAGTCTTTGATCAAGGGATCGGGATGTAGATCATTTGTGTCGGTTGATTTGCGTGACCCAGTGGATACGTAAAAAAAGACTTCTCGCAGTTTTTCATGAGCATGCCATTATTCAAATCTCCGTGCTTGCTCACTTAGCAAAATTACGATCCCGAATTAGCGGACGACAGAGCGCTAGATATCGTGGCGAAATTCTTGGTGTGGAATGTCTAATTTTGGTGAATATATTATTATGTTTCGTTTTCCAGGAAAGAGTTGGAACAGAAAAGAGAGAAGAGTGATTGTGACCTTTTGGAAGCTCAACGGTCCTTGGAACAAGAGAAAGTGGCGCGGTAGGGCAGAGAAAAAATATATAAAAAATAAGATCGTTTTACTTTACATCGGTGCTTGACTTGAGTAAGGACTCAGTCGTTTCTACGCCTTGCAAGGGGAGACTTTTAATGAGGAAGATTTGTTAGATGTTGCTCGCGCATTCACTAAGTGTAGGTAGAGTTTGTGTGTGGACGCAAAACGTTTCTGATAATACGTTTGCTGAATTTCATCGTAGCTCTGGCGCTGAAGAGAAAGTGACCAAGTTACAAGAGGCGTTGAAAGAAGTACAGAATACACATATCAAGGAAGTGGACGAGATGAACACACAACTGGAGAGACAACGTCAACGAACTGAGGAGCTCACAGAGGCAGTAAGTCAACATTTGCGCAGGCTCTGTACCGGCAGCTTGGTATCGCGTGCAGTTTGGTATTGAAACAATGAAAACCGTCAAGATGAACACATTCTATCTCTTCTGCGCAAAAAAGCAAAAAGAAAACCCATTTTAGTCAAAGAACTTTTAATCTCCAGGGCCAGGTTGTTCTAACCCAAAATAAAGAGTTAACTGAAGTATATTTTTTCTTGTATAAAAATGTTTTCACTGCTTATGTTTTGTGTAGTTTGAGATTATTCAAACTCGCAACAGAGGGACAAACAATATAAACAGAGAAGCTTACCGCAAAGATAGAAAACTCAAATCAATATACTCACTTATCCTGGGTTAGCTTAATCGGGCTTTGAACAACCCGGCCCTGGAAAGCTCCAAATGTAATCGGCATATCATATGAAGCGTTTTCTGCTGACTTCTTTTTGGTGTATATATTCTCAAACTCTGAAACTAGTGTTCATATAAGAAATTTTCTTAACAGCTCAGCGAAGCAGAGACCAAATCTGGCATGGCACAGCTCGACATCAAATCCTTGGAACGCAAACTTCAACTTCAAATCGAGGACAACAACAAACTCCAGATCGAGGTTGAGCGACTGACCAGTCACACGTCCAAACTGAAGGCCAGTAACTTCGAGTTAAACCAGAACATCGAAGCAGCCATGGAGAAGTGCGACGAACTCACGTGTGAACGCGCCGCGCTAGCCGAGCAGCTGGATCTAATGGAGGCCTCGCATGCAGAGGAACGCCTGAAACTGGAAGCGACTAATTCGCAGCAGACCAAGCTTATAGACTTTCTGCAATGTAAGGCTGAAGGCCAGGCACCTAAGAAGAAAAAGGTGAGATGATAATAAGAATAATAAGAATGATTAAATGAATTTCAAATTCTAACTGATGATAAATGAAATACTTTGAAACAAATTTAATAAGTATTGCTTTGACTTAGCTTACTGGAGGTACTTTACAATTTTAGATCTTGGTTCAGAAATTAGGTCTAAAAGATTTTTGTAAAAACTGCTTTTAAAAAGTAAACAGAGTTTTACTCAAGACTAAATTATGAAAACGTCGTTATTATCATGTCGCCAACAGTGGCTGTATTCAAACATTTTGTGTATTTTACTGCTTTAATTTATACTTGAGTTCATTAACAGAAATAACAAATTAGGCCTCATCACGCATCAAACGTTTTTCGCTCACACTACGCTGGAGGAATTTAAAAACGCAACAATCATTGGTCATTTTGGGTCTGTGTTTGAGGAAAAACACGGTCGGAAAAATCACATGATTATCGTGACGTCATCGTTTTCGAAAAGCTCAATTTTCAAAAAGTTTTCAGTTTACCCGAAAACGAAAAGCCGGCGTTTTCAAATTCCTCCAGTTTGAAAATCGTTTTTGAAAAGCTCCGTTTTGAATTCGTGACGGATTAGTGTGGACGGTAGGTCTAACCGTAGAAATAAAGCTGCGTTTTCAAATTCCTCCGGCGTAGTGTGGACGCTGTTTTAGAGTTTGCCGCATGTTACCACAGTTATTTTAAAATTCGATTTCGCTTTGTAGCTCATTGGCGGTGGAAGCAAGTCATGGCGTAAGAAACCTGAAAACAGCATCAATGTGGTGCCACAGCAGTGGAGAGACTTGCAACAGGCGTTAGAGAAAGAAAGAGCATCTAGCCTTAAGCTACAAACTGAAGTCAACAGGATTCGTCAAGAAATGCAGACTGCTAAACTGGAAGGTATCGCCCATACTTTTAAGTTTCACAAAGAGCTAAGATAACTGACGGGACTGTTACATTATTGGTTTCTGTTGGACAGTGTAAAATCGCAGACACGTTTATCGTAAGTCATGATATACGGGTTATGGAGCAAAAGAAACACGAGGTTAAGATGCAAGATGTCTGGTTATTGGCCAAGCCCTCTTTTACGTCAAGTCGCAGCCAAGTTCCACAATAATTCATCTAAAACGAAGCCAATATCCAGCCATCTTGACCTATTAGGTCTGATCCGTAAAGGATTTCGATATGATATGAATCGTCATTTTTCTTGCGGGAAACAGCGGGTAATCCCGAGTGGTCAAGATAGAACAAACCTCCCCGGCTGGGTAGCCAGTCACGACACAGGATTTGATTCATCGTTCCTGCTCGCAGATCGTTTATTTATAGTCCCTTACTCTGGTATTTTCATTTTTAGCTGCGCACTGGAAGTCACAGTATCAAAACACCGGAAATGCCACACCCAAACCTTCCCAGACCTACGCGGTCCTGTCAGCCATCCAACAGTCACCTAGCAACCAACCGAGTCCGTTGAGCGCTCTGAACCAGTCGAAGAATGCAACTGCTACTCCGGCCAGTCGCGGCACATCACACAGGCCTAAAGAAAGAATGCACCATAACATACCACACAGGTATGGCACCAGCAAAAGTGTGGTTGATGCGGTCATGAACAGATCTTGCTGCGTAAAATTGAACAAAGTTGTTATAAACGCATATCGTGGGGTCGAGGTTTTTGTCTGGACTTTCGAGTTTTTCCTTTTGATATCATAAACGCATAGGTTTTCCAACAAAATATCTAAAAATATTGTACTCCGCTTTTTTTTAGTAATTCGTCCCTATCTTCATCATATCATGGTCTTTTTGTCCCTCTTAGTTTATTACATTACAGATGCGACAGATAGCGCGAGATGGACCATTAAAAATAGCATGTTTGTTTTTACTTCTTCAGGTTTGTGAATGCTCTGAACATGCGTGCCACCAAGTGTGCCACGTGCCTAGACACGCTGCACTTTGTGCGACCCTCATCTCGTTGTGCTGGTAAGCTTGATCTTTTTTATTCTGCCTGCTGAAAAACACTTTGAGACACAGTTAGCTAGCCTGTGTAGTAGGCGTAAACGTGGAAGGTGTAGGACAGGCGAAAAATGCAGCCACTCTCTCTTAAAGCTATTATGAAGTTGCTTTGTCGTTGTTTGTACTTATAGTCTTCTAAACTTTTCCACTACAGAGTGTGGCCTGGTATGTCATGTTAAATGTGCACCAAATCTCCCCCGCACCTGTGGCCTACCAAGCCAATTCGTAAAACACTTCAGCGAGACCCTTCAGGAACAGAAGAATGATGAAAATGACAAAACAAAGGTACAGAGCTCCACCAGGCTGGGGGGCAGGAGAGAAGGATGGCTACGAGTTCCACGGTATGACATATAATTTGTCTCAATCATCCCCAGTTTTAACCAATGCCCATCCTTTCTCTTTGAAATTGATTTAAATTGATAATAATAAATGCATCATTTCATCTCTTTGTGAAACCCTTGCGAAAGGTTTTTTTTTTTTTTCTTTTTTTCTTTTTTTTTTTTGAGGTGAAAGAAATTTTTATTCTTGTATCTTCGGAAAAAAAAAAACCAAACTGTTGTGACACAGATTTTTTTCGTAACGCAAGTCCGAGGTACGCTCTAACAGGCCACTCAAACGGTCGCCCAAGACTGATTGAAATATTTCGCAAACAAACGCCTGGTCTCGTTTAACTAATTGCTTCTTTTCAGTTGTGGTTCGGTAAAGCATGGATGGGAAAAGAAGTGGATTGTCCTTGACGATCAAAAATTACAACTCTTCGACAAGGAAAATATGGGAGGTAACGAAGTACATTTAATTTGCCATCGCGGTTTAATTTCGTTACTTTTATTAACAACGAGACGATATTTTTCTCTTTTTCAGAAAACTCGTCTCCATCTGAGATGCTACACCTGTGCGGTAAAGACGGTCACGTGACTGTCCACTCTGCTGTCATGTCATCAGAACTGATGGGCACCGCCCCCACAGACCTGCCCTACATACTGAGGGTGGAGTCACGACAGAGATGCTGGCCTGTTCAAAATCTCTACCTACTAGCGCCTTCATTCCCTGTTAAACAGAAGTGGGTGACCTCTTTGGAGTTCGTATTGGATGAGATTAAGAAGAAAAATAACAATGACGAGGATCAGGTACTCTGTGCAAGTATTTTGGAGTGTGATGGTACAAACGTGTGCTTGATGAGAAAATAATAAGATACATGTACTAGGAGTTCTTGCAACAGAATTTGAACCTACCACTGAACTAGAGGAGACTCGCCATATGGTAACTAGGTAATATAACTGCACGTCCGTTCAAATGGAATAAAATTTCCGTTAAGTAATAGAAAGATTCTAATCAGTCACTGATACAGACTACTCCAGTCAGTAACAATATGAGTACTGGCATTAACTAGATTCCTTGTTCCACCTGCCCTGGAATGTGAAGCCTTCGTGTACGCGGGCTTATGTTGACCTTTCCACGATATTATTTTTTATTATTGTTGCTTTGTAGAAACTTATGGGCAACGTGTTGCTGCATTTAGAAGAAGGTGAACGGCTTGACATCAATTGCACAAAGCTGTTAAATGACGAGGTAAGATACTCTAGAATCCCCCAACAGTCAAGAGAACTGAACGTCACAGCTGTAAAGCCCTGGCCAAACGTTGAAACCTCGGGTCTACTTGCGACTTCGCTTGGCCAGGCCTTGAGTGCACTTGCATTGACTTGAGATGACTTGCGCTTTGGTCGAGATCACATTTGCACGCAAGTCGACACAAGTCAAGCCAATGCAAGTCTCTACTTGCGAGTCGGTTTGGCCAGTACTTTATTATAGTATATTAGATTGGGGATGCGTGTACTGCGCTGCTTTCGGCAAGTTCTCGAAAAGTATCCGGCACGGTTCCGATTGTAATTGTCCAATCAGAGGAGATCTCGAAGAAGACATTAAGTTTTAACGAGGCCTGACGTCATTTTGACACACCATGTTGCTCGCCGAACTTCTTTTCTAAAATACGCCAGGCACGGTCATTTCTTGGAATTCCTTGACACTCCTATGAATTTTTTATGAGATTTGACAGCGTTATTTGCTCTTATTTGTAGTTGGTTCTTCTGGGTGCCGAAGAGGGTCTCTTTTCGTTGTCTCTCGAGAACCCAGGAAAACACTCGCCTCGCGCCATTCCTGGAGTAGAGAGAGCCTTCCAAATCGATATCTTCAATGATCTCAACCAGGTCATCATGATTGCAGGTACGACATTAAAAGTCGCACGATAATGTTGTCACGTGCCCTTTTTCTACTGCTGGATAAGCTCATAGAACTTACACATATTATTTTTAGCTAATATGTCTTTCTCCTTCAGATTTTTGCAGGCTTTCAGCGTTCTAGAAAAGATAAAGATCTCTTATCATTTATTTCAATGGCAGTGAAAGAAAAAGCCAAAGAAGACACGTCTGAGGAATATTTCTCCCTCTTTCCCTCTCAACAGTGTTGATATTTCTATTTCTAAGACTGCACAGAGCACAGCACCAACACAACATTGAATTGGGGGGCCGGGGGTATCAGAGAATTGAGACTAGAGGAAATTAAGACTTAAGAGATTAAATATCGAAAAGTGTCTCAGCTACTTTTGTCGCTCATTGTGGATATATAAAAAGCGTCCTTTAATCAATATTGTTTGTTTCTTTGCAGGCAAAGATCGTCAGCTGTGTAGCGTGGATCTAAAACAAGTCACGAGTCGAGCGCGACAATCAAACTCCTCTTCACCTCTCACAGAGCTGACTTCACAGGCAATCGAGAAGATCACCAACTGTCATTTGTTCGCTATCGGACAGGTGTGTAAATGATTACATTTATGAGGGCATAGCCATGATAAAGACATTATTTCTTGTGATGGTCAGGGACGTTAATTTGAGCACCAAATTCTCTGTGACTTGTTTTATAGTTTATTAACGAAAGTTAAGCATGGTTGCCGCAGGCCAGGAAATGGGCAGGGGAAAAAAATTCAGGGAAAATTGAAGTAATTTAACGCGGCTGATTTAATACCATTGAAGGTTGGAAGAAACATTTGGGGTCACTGTGATCTCAACGATATTTTTCCTTAAAGAAGAAAGAAAATTTTTTGTAAACTTATCCGTCTTAATGAACGAGTAAAACGGATGGCTTCAAGTTCACGCTAGAAGCCCTTACTAGATCTGACATTTTACTTTTTTTTTCCTTGGTCAGGGAAATGCTATTTTTATCAGGGAAAAGGCGGGGAATTTTGAAAAGTGATGTCTGTGGCAACCACGTTATTTCATAAATGCCGGGTTCCCATGTTTTAGTGTTGTAAATACGGTATATCAGCATCTAGCTCATGGCTTTTGGTTTTGCTGTTGTTTCAGTGCGACTCTAATTTCTACATTTGTGCAGCGACCCCTAACAGCATCCTGTTGTTACGATATAACGCTAGTATTGGAACATTTTGCACGCGTAAGGTAAGAAAGCACATTTTTCCGTTTGGTAAACAAGAACAACTTTGCAAACTAGAACAGCTCGTATTGCAGTTGTTCTCTTTTCTTTTTCTTTTTTTTTTCCTTTTCATTTTTTTGCGCCTTTGCGGCAAGTTGCACAAACGTTTCTTAGTTTGCTACAACAAAAACGTTGCGAGACATGTATATTTTTGTTCATTTCAGACGGTTTTTCGAGCAAATTGTGTGCCAAAGAAATTTGCGAGACAAGTTACACGAAACTTTAAGTCTGTATGAAGCATGAAGCGACTAGGAAGCGACTAGGAATATTTCCTCTCCCTCTAGATGGGAGAGGAAATATCATCGAGAGGTTACCCCCAACATTAAGGTCGCCGGTACTCATTTATACACCTGGGTGCGCCTCCAACAGCAGTACAGTAACAGCACCTTAATACCTTGTAAGATGCGTTAATTTATCGTGTTTTCAAACAGACAGGAGAAGATACTTGACGTTTCGCCATCTCTTAGTTAAGAGTATTGTTAGCTACCAGTAGTTTTTAACGATTAGCTTTTTTGTACGCAATGCGTGCCTGTTTTACTTGCAGGAGATCGAGACAAGCGACCCATGTAACTGCATCCATTTCAGCAAGAATCACGTGATCTATGGCACTGGCAAGTTCTACATCCTGGACATCAGGCAACACATTGTTAAAGGTTCGGACATAATAATATAACAAGGAATGATTATTTTTCGTCAAAACGAGACGTGACTTCACTAGGTCTACCATTATCTCTTATTTTTTCAGAATTTCTAGATTCTAAGGACCCGTCCTTAGCGTTTGCAGTTTATGGAGCCTCGCAGCTCAACATCTTTCCTATCGCAGTGCTGGATGTAACTACTGCTGACTCTAACAAGGAAGAACTGTTACTATGTTTTAACGGTAAGCTGTCTGATTCTACACTAAAAGCCTCGATACCGCTTCGCGCAACGTTAACGGTGAATGCGAGTTTTCATATTTAGAAATTTTACGTGGCCACAAATGAAAAAAACAACAACAACAACAACAACAACGAAAGCGGCGACGGCATCGTCTTCCACGCCTTATTTGTGCATTGCTCCCTATCATACTGATTTTAGTTCCCTCAAAATGGACCTCGTAACTGCCATTTATTTCTGGAAGCTCCCTCAAGACACGACACTATGCTGAAGAATTCGCTCTTTCAATTTTAGAGTTTGGCGTGTTTGTAAACAGCTCTGGTTGTCACAGCAGAAAAAAGCCTTTGATGTGGAGCAGACTGCCACTTGCCTTTGGTGAGTACCGACTATCAGTCTCTTCTTGAAATAGGACTTCCTCTCAATGCTATACACTCCTGTTTATGTTAGTTCTGGGAACAGTTTTATACATGTCATTAGTTTGCTTACTTTCATGGGTCTGCGTCACGTCAGTCTGCTAGGATGCTCACCTTTGAGTCAAGGGGTCTGGTGCGAAAGCGCCAAACGGGAGCCTGCTCGCAGACCAGCGTCACGTCAAGTTTCTCAGCTTAACCACTGTAATCCGTCTTAAAACTTCATTTTTCTTTGCCCGTGATCCTTGTCCCTTCCGACATCGATGTTCTTCTACCTTTATAAAATGTTAGCCTGCGGTCTCCCGTGATTTGAAGGCCATTTCGTACCTCATAACAATGACTTCATACATCCTGACATAGCTGTTACGTAATTAAATGCAATACTGATACTCGACTATGTTTTTTTCGTTCTAACAGCTTACAGTGAGCCATTCCTGTTTGTCACTCATTTTAATTCCATTGACGTCTGTGAAATCCCACCAAGCACTGCTGAAAATCCAAGGTAAAAGCAGTCATTTAATTATTTTGCAACCGTCATTTTTGCTTCTGTTTTTTTTCTCCCTCTTCATTTTGTTGAGTCTTTACCCCTTCTTTGATCTTTTCCTTCCAGTCGTTACGTGCACAAGTTTTTGGAAATTCAAAATCCGCGCGTCCTTGGTCCAGCGGTGTCTCCCGGTGCAGTGTACCTCGCTTCCACGTTACACGAGAAGGTCGAGATGCTGTGTTTCCAAGGCAACGCAGCTCCCGCCAGTGTTTTTCAACCCGAGGACGACGACGACAGTATGTCGATCATTTCCGAGCTGTCACGACTGTCGAGCCCGAGCCGTCGATCATCGATGTTGGCTCGTTCACCTTCGTGGAGTCCCGGTTCTGCCCGAGTGAAGTCGCTGAAAGGCGTTATCCCTAAAAAGAGCAGCTCATTTCGTGTGGTGAAACCGCTGACAGAAGAAAACGTGTAACTGCACAGATTCATCTTTTGAAGAAGTTTCAAATCAGTCTGCTAATAGCAGTGGAAAACCAACCTTAACCAACAACTGATCTTTCAATATTAGTAGTCAAACCGCCAGGGTACTGAAATCGGGCATGGAGCCGCTAAGAGGTTAACCGGGTCCGGAAAAAGCTATTAGTTGGAGATTATTAGTTAGTAACAACTGCAATAATGTTAAATCAATTGAAGAAGTTTCTTTAACTTCAACATACATGTAAGGGTTTCAAATTTTGATTTTGTGATTACTCCTCAGTCGGTCGTTCCGAGTTAAGGTTTCTAATCTCGATAGATTTGAAATTCTGATTTGTTCCATTTTGTGCAGCGGAGAAAATAAAATCGCTGAAATTGGCTCCGTTTGAAACCCACGTTTATATATGGTATTTGCCTAGGAAGAAGAAGAAAGTTTTAGTGACCAGGGGCCCGTTTCTCGAAGGTCCCGAAAAGTTTTCGCACTCGGAAAGCCAGAGCAAAATCTCAAACCTTATGATTACAGAGCTGTTTCATTCACATATTCTTAATATGAACAGAGGTTTTCAGGACAAGGAGTTTCAGGCGTTCACCTCTCGGTTTCTAGGTGCAGATTAATTAAAACTGGCTTTGCGGGCCCGAAAAGTTTCCGGGGCTTTCCAGAAATGGCCCCCAGATCAGTGACTAAAATAACGTATTTTCGAACCAAAAATATTAGTCTCGGTGTAACTTACCATGAAATGTATATAGCAAATCACCGTTAACAGGAAAGTTATCCGTAAACTTTCGAAGTATGGAATAAAACACGTTATATGGGAAAGATACCACTCGAGTGAGTAACATAGACGTAACGTTAGACATAGTAATTTCGTTTCCGCGGCGGTCGCTGAAATAGAGCCAGTGATTTTAGACTTAATTTTATTTAGTGTAGTTTTTGTATAGCCTACCAGTGTCGGAACGGTGCTTTCTTTTCCATTTAGCCTGAGGGGCTTCCTAAGGGAGGAGGAGAGAGGCAGAGAAAGGTCGAGAATCGAGGGTAAATTTACAATCGAACGCGCGCTGCAAAGCAAGTCGTTGTGCTTGCGTTTTGGATGGTTCAGCGCTAAGAATTCCTATGCTATTTACCTAAGGACAAGCCAGAGACTTTCACCTGTAGTATGATGGTTTATTCCGTAGTCTTTAATACAGAAAATAAAATAACAGATCATGTAGGAGTTTTGCTTTGTGATGTTTCTATGATTGTATCTTGATTACTATCATGAAAGATTTAGTACTGCCCAAAGAGTGTTCAGCCTCCAAAGATTCAAAGCAAAGTTACTTCAATCAGTGAAGTTGACTTTTCTTTCTTACATGTCCTCATTCTTGTGAATTTTATACCACGCGATCGATTTGTGAAATACTGTAGGCATAAAATCTTCCCCATTTCGAGCCGGAAGGTTTTGCCCATTGGAATGTCTTTCTCAGATAATAAATTAAGAGAGGTAAAGCACAATATTCTAAGCGTACGCAGTCCTATTGAATTACGTGACATTCCATCCAAGATATCTTGGGTTCTCCAAACGGACAAACACCATTTCAGCCCCATTGCACTCTACGGGCTGTGAAGCACGTGACCAAACGGTCAGTGAGTCCATATGACCAGGCCAGTTTGGTAGCTGGACACGTGACACGCAGCGGAAATGTTCTCCAAGTTCTAGCTGAAAGGCACGCGATGTAGTTTGTCCCCAGGGATTGGCCGAGAGAGTCTTGCCGAACAGTTCACCGATGTGAATGATAGTACCTCCTTTATAATTCTTCAGGCAATCCAGAGAAAAAGAACAGTCCTCTGACAACCAAAAAGGAGAAAAACAATTTTCTTTTCACTTGATATTTTTGCGGCATCAAATTTTACAAAAATTGTGTCCACATTGTGGCTCGTAGTTGCCGCGAAATTTTTGTGTGGTAACCAATGGTATCCATAAACAGCTCAATTGGTAAAATTACGATAGCCTACAGAACAGGTGGTTTGGCGAGGCAGAACTCGCTCTTTCAGGCGTTTATTTAGTTGGGCATAGCGCGAAAAAATAGAACAGAAGCGATGAGCAAACGTTCGCTCTTCACGCCAAGCCTCTCGTTTTTCTCGCTGCCCCGTTTTTTGGCGCTGCGTCACGCCTCAGGAAGAGGCTGGCTATACACAAGCACGGAGGTCACGGAATGTTGCGAGAAAGAAAGTTTCCGACTCGTTACGCGTTCTGCCGCCCTAGCAACCGCCAGTTTTGCAGGCTGAATATGGAATGTTAGCTTGCGAGTACAGTCACTTTTTACCACATTTCCAGAGAAAAGAGTGCAATGTTCTTCGCGCTGCGCCCCAGCTAACTGAACGCTTGCAAACAGCTAAATATACCAAGACTCCAGACCACCACGATTATCTACCGTCTTTTTTGTTTTGTTTTGTTTATTTTATTTTATTTAATGTTATTGCCTTACAGAACACAGAATAAATGATTACAGTACTAGATACTACTTGGGAATAACTACTTACAGAGCTGACATTAACTATTGTACTAGACGAAACTTATTATTCTTACAATACTATACTTACAATGTTCACACTAATAGTGTTTACAGCACCTTTTAATCCACAAAAATAAATCTAACACATTACAATAAAAAGAAAAAAAAAAACAATGAAGATGGTACAAAAGGGAAGAAAACGAAACAAGTGTTTCAAGTGTATTGTTAGGTTGATTACGTATAGCATTACTAGTATATGAGAGCGAAGATAAAGAGCAGATTGCTGTGAAAAGATTATCTACCATCTTAAAGAAATGTATTTAAGGGCTAGTCTACTGTTTTCAGGTTGGACTTTGATCAGTGTGAAACTGTAATATAATTAAAGGACGTATTACCTTCATGATCGGGCCAGCTAAGTAATAAAGCCCTGTCTTCATGATCATGTAAAATGCTTGGGCTACCTTCCTGATTACAAAAACGAAAACAACATGAAGATCAACACAAGCTAAACAAAAAATAAGGATACAATTGCACATACATGAATGTAAGGCAACTTTCATAATTCATTATCAAATAAGTGTAAACAATGATAAACTCAATTAAAAGTTACCGTTATGTCTATGTATCTCATGGCTTTTGGATACACTGTGTTCTGATCAAATGCTATGATGTCTGCACCTCGCTCCCTGAGAAGAAACTCCCAGTATCCATTTCCCTACAAAACCCGAGAAGCAACTAAGATGAGAAAATTGTAGCCTGCAAATTTGTCCTCCCTCCTTTAATGGTTTTTAAAAAACTGGCCAGCCACTTCATTCATTTTGTGTAAATTTAATTTATGTCTTAAAATGGCCTGCCACAAGTATTTTCATAAATGGTTGTCTACACAGAAAGGGCCAGCTACAGTGTATGATTATTCTGAAAATTTGGCAGGCCTGTCGGCTCAAGGGGGGGAAAGGGAAGGGGGAGGGGGTACTCAGGTATCATAGTGACAAGGAGGTGCAAAGACTTTCCAAAACTTTGGGTTTGAAATTTGGGATCTGAGGAGTTTTCTTGGGACGCAAATTTGAGCCAGTGGTGACATTTTAGGGGTGAATGATATTGGTAAGGACTTTCTTGAGGGTTCTCTCATATTGTAGCAGTTTTATTTACAGATTTCCTGGTAAGACATAAACTACTGTACACGCAGATGACAATGGCTTATTCATAAGGAGTCATGTTCTGGGTAGCATTACAGAGAAAAAAAGGAACGTTTTTTTTAACCTGTGAGGACCATTTTGGATCTGATGATTTAGCCTCATTTGACCCCCTTCCTCTGGGAACCTGTGACATTGAAAGTGGAAATAAATGGCCTTTTCTAGAAACACCTTACAATTTCCAGAATTTTTTGGTGGCTTCCTGAAATGACTAACCCAACTCACAGTTGCGACAAGTCACCAGAACTTGGCAATGCATACACTAACTTGCAAAATAGAGGAAGGTTAGGTATCTTATATGATAAAAATATTAGTAAATGTTGAAGTCGTGTTACCCATTGAACAGTAATACTCACTGCACCTGCAGAGATAATGGGAACTTTTAAGCTCAAGATATGGTCAAGTGCTTGCTGGTAAGGAACAGAAAAAGAAAACAGGATCTGCAGTGCCTGGCATGAACTCCTGTCATCCACATCTCTAAAGTAATAAAGCAAGCATAATAAAATTGACTCATCTTTCTGCTGCAAGCAAGAAAAGAGAAAAGATTGGACACCACAAGAAACCTCCCAAGGTTGTGGCTGCCGAGTCGTAAAGGGAGTAAAGTTTTACCTTGCTCTTTCACAGGAACAAAATTGCTGGCTCATTTTTTTCACCGTGGTAAATTTATGATCCCTTCATCAGAGCATGGGGCATTTTGCAGGAGAAGGGGTTCATAAATTTTATGAACCCTGCCCTGTACCCCTTACCATCAGAATCCCCTTTATCGTTGGAACCCTTTGAATTCAAAATACTTCCCTAGATCCCATTCTCTCCCACCATGATTCCCATTGAATTCTTTGAAAACAGATTCCTATTGGTTCTTTCCACAGGGCTGGTGACGGTCATACAGCAAAGGGTTCGAGCGTTATACCTTATCCAGGAATTTAAAACTCTCCTCACTTGCTCGTCCTCTGAAACGTCGCAAAAGCGATGAACTTCACTTGGAGCATGTTTCATTTTCCATTTAAATATTTCGTAATAGAGTATTTCCCCGTTTCTTTTCCTCTGTTGTATCGTACTATACAATAACCTATTTGGTATCTGTGGAGGTGAAGCCGCCATTACTTAAATGAACCATCGGTACTGATGGCCAGCGTTCATTCTCTGTTGCGTAGAAACTACGTCACGTGATGGGACTCGCTTGCACGCAACTTCGTTTGAAGCCGCCATTTTGAGCAGTCGGTTTCGCTCTGAGGTGTTCCTGTTTTTACTACAATCGTGCTCTTCGATTTAATCGGAATAACTTGAACGTCGTTGAGAAACGTTTCTTAGTCTTTTAGTTGGCGTTCAAGATTGTTTGAGTGTAAAGTTTTGCCGTTTTAAATCATGAGCTGCCGTGTTTATTTAGGAAGACTGCCCTACGGTACGAGGGAACGCGATGTAGACAAATTCTTCCGCGGTTTCGGAAAACTGCGAGAGATCAACTTGAAGAACGGATACGGATTTGTGGTAAGGTGTTAGAATCTACCTAGTTTACTTTTTTTTACATGTTCCTAATTTAATAGTGAATGCAGTTTTGTGATAGGAATGTGTTGATTGTTTCTCAGAGCACATGGTCGAAAATGGGAATCTTGAATAAATTAGTCATGTTGATTTTGGTCATTGAACGCCCCACATCTTTTATTAAAAGAATTATGGAGAATGAAAACTTTGCGGTTAGCAGTGTCGTTAAATTTGTGCATATCGTGAAAGTTTACGCATAGCGGCAGACCTAGATTTCGTTCAGAACCATGTAGCTTATTTGTAAAAGTTCTTGAGAACGTTACGCCATTTCGTGAGCACGGCTAGTTCAGTTTTAGCAAGTTCATTGTTGGTTTTTTTGTTCATTGATATGCATACCACTATGATGACCAAAAGTGCCCACATATTAAGCAGGTGTCTGTATTTAGTGAACTAGTGAAAATGTTACGTTTTCTGCATTTTCCAGGAATTTGAGGACTCCAGAGATGCTGATGATGCTGTTTATGAATGCAATGGAAAAGAAATGATGGGAGAAAGGTAAGCAGAGCAAAGAATTTCTGAAACAGGATACTCTGAGTGGTTGGAACTTTACAAGAAATGTTCTTATCCCATTCAGTTTAGTTGCTTTCAACTCACTTTATAAGCCAGGAGGTTGAGCTTCTTGAAAAGTAGCATTACTGTGTCACTCATGTAATTAATATGTTTGTTATTCACTAGGAACCTAACTGTATAAGAATTACTGTCTGTTAGTTTTATTTACAGACATTTGATTTTAGTTTCTATTTGTTTCAGAATTCTTGTGGAACATTCTCGAGGAACAGCAAGAGGCTTCAGTGGTGGTCGCAAGTCAAGGGCCAGAGATAAGTGAGTGCAGTGAAAAAAAAAGAGACGCATTCTCAGGGGATTAATTTATGGGCTGGCACCACAAAGTGACCGGCTGTCTGGATGATTTTGCCTGTCTGGTTTGAAAATCTAGGGGGAAGTTTTTCTGGTGAAGAAGTTAGTTCAAAAAGTTTTTCCCACTTGTACAAAACATTCACCTTCTTGCTGAAAACCTTCACTAGGCTCCTGCATTCAAGCTTCCTAATTACTTTGTCATTATTATTTATAGAGTAATTTTCACTGATACAGTCAAATCTTGATAATAATGGGTCATTGGAACATGCAAAAGTGGTAATCAAGTAATGAATGTAAGTGAACCAGAACTGAGAACCACACAGAAAGAGAGGCAGTTAATTGAAATGCCCAGAAAATCAAGATTTGAACATGGAATTCATAAGATGAGATATCCCTTCATCCACCCCTGTCCTCTTTATCTCCTGGTTCAACCCTTCAAGCTGTTCTATCAAATAACTGAAAAGCAAGTAAGAATTGGTTTTGTTTGTGCCAATGTTAGGTACGGCCCGCCTGTAAGAACACCCTGGCGCATCACTGTGGAAAATTTATCGACACGCATCAGTTGGCAGGTAAGTTCAGGGTAGGGAAGTAAGTTTTTAAACAGAATGTTTTGTTACTTGTATCACCAAGCACTAAAAGATAAAACTGGGTCATGAGTGATGGCATTATATGTGAGGGTAGAAAATCATGTACAGTATTTCATTGGTTTTCATTAATGGAAACCGGAGATAAGGTTGGCCTGCTGGACCTCTTGGCCCATATTAAGATTTTAGTTTTAGCTTTCATTAGTTTAACTTAGATTATTGTACCTTTTGTCCATTATTTCTTTTAGTAAAACTAACTGACAAAATTGTGTAGTCAGGCTTCTGTCATATTTTTGTTTTCAGTTCCACATTGCTCTGTTTGAAATACATGTAGTCTAAACTACATGTATTTACAGGAGAATTTTGTATTTGAAACAATTTTAATGTGTTTGGAAAGAGTCTTTGGACATAAAACATTAGTATCTAGCACACTGAAAGCAAGCTGGTTAAATTCTAGTCTTGATAAGTATTCATAGATTGCCTTCAAATATTTTCAGTTGCAAGACGCACTTGTCATGAGGGTTGATGTGAGGGTAGTCACAGATGCTTAGATGATTGAAACTAGAAGCGTTCACCTCTGATGGATGAGTGGTTTTGATGCTCAGATGCCATCAGAAGTCAATACATACAGTCATGACGAGACGAGTTTTCACAAAGGCATGAGGCAAAAACACTTCTTGGCCAATGACGATTGATGCGTGCACCCTGTGCATTGTAAATCAAAGATGCTGGACCCCTCTGAGATTATTAGCTGTAGTATTTCAATTTCTCACAGTGATATGGTGACCCTGTTATTTCTTGATAACTGACTGGGCAAACCAGAATTCAATCTTCCTGGCTAATTTTTGGTTACTCCATAAAGAGCTTCTGTTCAAATGAAAATGTTTAAGTTAAGCCAAGTTGCAAATGATATGAAAGTTCCTTTGACAGAGCTCAGCTACTTCTAAAGTCTAACATTAAATATGTCAAGGTAACTTAATATTAAGGTAGTAAATCTTGTGGTTATAGTAAATAAGCCTTTGGAAATGGACTGTGTTGGTTTACAAACTGTACCTTATTAATAGGACTTAAAAGATTATGCACGCCAAGCTGGAGAGGTGACTTATGGAGATGCCCACAAACAGAGACAGGGAGAGGGGTAAGTTCTTTGATGTTGTAACACCGAGTTAGGGAAGTTTGTATAGTGTGATCATCCTGGTGAGGGTAGTTCTGAAAAGAGTTGTTATTGCTGACTGACGTTTCGACAACCTGAGTGGAAGTCATCTTCAGAGTCAGTGAATAATGTTTGTCAGTTTTTCATTCTAACAAGGGACTGCTTTTGACTTTTTAGCACCTTAGAGTTTGCAACCAAGAGAGACCTAAAAAACGCAGTAAGGAAACTGGACGGCACTGAGTTGAATGGAAAGCGCATCAGGCTTGTTGACGTAAGTGTATCCATAGCATTTCTGTTAGAACTTGGTGCCTTTATTTCAAAGTCACTATTAGAGCTTTTTTAGCACATGAAACAATTTCCTTTCTCAGTGTACATGTAGTGAGAAGCATGCAATCTATCACCTCAAATTCACACACTTCTCTATGATATTTTCCCAGTATGGTACTGTGCAAGATGGTTAAAATAAGAGGATTATTTCACATCTTTGTGTTTCAAAAAGAACTGTAGAAACTTAACCAGGTCTAATAAATTTAATTTATCCTCTCCACAGGAAAGCCCAAGATCTCGCTCTCGTTCACGATCAAGGAGCCGATCGAGATCGAAAAACCGCTCACATTCCAGGTCTCGTTCACGATCACACCACCGCCGCTCTAAGTCAGCATCACGCTCCAAATCACGATCTAGATCACCACGACACAACAGATCGCACTCCAAGTCACCCAGGCATTCAAGGTCCAGGTCCCGTTCAAAGTCGCGATCTCGATCAAAATCCCCACAGAAGTCCAGGTCTCGATCACGCTCTCGCTCTCCTTCTCGATCACCAAGAAATGAAAAAGCCGGCTCTCCAGAACGTGAAGCAGACGAGAATCAGAATCACAATTCGGCAGATGTTGACGCTGAGCCGCAGTAAGCTGAACAGTCCTCCCAGGCTTGCGAACCTTTGATAGAACTCTATCTAGAGATTCTCTTGTGAGACATTAGTTTCTTGCAATCATTCTATTTATATACAATCACAATACATTTTGGCTTTGCCTTGATAGTATGTCCTTCTAGTTTTAAGGGTTGTTGCACTGTCTGTTGTTTTTAGAATACTTGCTGAAAGCATTGATTTGTAAATCCCTATATCTGAATGAAAATTTAACAGTTTTGTTTTTATCTCACTTTCCTTGGTTGTAATGTGATTTGTTCAGATCAAATTAAAGATTTTTCATTCATTTCCAGAAGACTTGAAAGGCTTGCTTCTTGCAATGTGTGTGCACCTAGTTGTCTATAAAAATCACATAGTGTGCAAATGTTGGTTGGAAAGAATTTCGCAAAGAGCTGAAACAGAAACGCTATTAATCTGTGTTTGCTAGAGTACAGAGAAACAATATTATTTTACCAAACAGAAGGTTGTGTTCCATGTCCTAAAAAAAATGTATGCTTGAGGTACTGTATAGAAAAATCACTGTGAACACAAGTAAGATACAATACATGTACAAGTGCATTCAGCAGTTTTTCTAGGCTTCAAAAGTGCATGATTTTCTTAGAAAACAGGAACACTATCTTCTATTTCGTTTAGAATATAGCATGAAAAAGCAAAAAACAATTGCATTTGAGAAGGGACAGTGATTGCATTGGGAACACAACATTAGGGACATAAGTGCTCCAGCTATGCATAGCTCATCTCCATAGTATGGCACAGCCATATTCGAAAGAAGATAAACTCTCAGCACCCTATTCTGGTTCTTTGACATACTGTAAAGCGTAACAACCAGTTCCTCAGCATTACATGTACATCTTAGTTGCCCTGACTCCTTATTATCTACACATATTTGTACTCTTGGATGGTGAGAAGCATTGAAATAATATGAAAAATAATCTTATCCAAGAACATATTGTGGCTGTGGAAGGGGCTGAAACTGAACTGCTCGATCGGGATTCCAAGCCACGGAGCATTAGGCCACACAGACAAACTAATTGTAGACTGTATTATTTTGAAGAAAGTTTTTTTGTCATTGTTTAAAAACCTAAATTGTGCTGCTAACCATATAGATGGGCCAGGCTTTGCTCACCTTTTTAATGATATTAATTTTGTACTACTAAAGTATATTGGGCAATAATTTATGGAGATAAATGCTCTTTAAAATAAATAAAACTTTTATTTAAATAATCTTTCATGTTACATATGAAAAGGTTAAGCATTGTTTTTCAATGGCAACTTGCAATTTCCTTAGCAATTTTGTGAGGGGCTGCACTGAAAATCAAGTAATCTTTAGCAATAAGGAACTATCTTCTTACAAAACCTTAAGGTTATGCTCTGTAGTCTGACAACAAGTTCATCCCAGTATCAGCGGGGTTAAATTAAGACGAGGCTGTCTACTGCACACCCCCCCCCCCCATTCTCCCTACTTCCCCCCGGCTCTGCCACTATGTTTTTTCGTCACAAAAATTTGAAGCCAAACATTTTCGTGACCAATAATCCCAGAATTTAGGAATATGGTAGCATCTCGGGAACTTAAATACAGGAGCTTGTAGAGGGGGGCTCATTAGTCCAGTCCTGGCCCTCTCTTTGTCACGCAACGCTAGAACTATTTCTGCTTTTCGGAATGAGTACATGTCACGTAAACTTTGCCGACCATCTTCGAGAGGCAAGGTTGTACATTTTATACCAGCTCTCTCCAACTGGAAGCTTACTCTTGAAAACAAATCCTTGGCAAAACCTCTAAGTCAAATAGTGGCTGTATTGACGAATTTACTGTCAGCAGTATGTGGTCATCTCGCCTTCTATTAGAGACGATGAACTCACGGTGCTGCTTATAGTTCTTGATCTCGATGACTTATCCCCTCCCTGAAATGAAAAGTGTGTTTGTTTTAATTGTAAGCTAGCTTATAGCTTTATTGCAACTTGCCGGGGGAGGGGGGGAGTGATTTATTTTGTACTAAGTACGTTAACATCGTTATTTCCGCGTTAATCTCAGTGCGGTGAATTTTTGGGCAAGTGCAAGTGCTTGACACCGAAACACATCGCTCTGATAACTTACAGATTGAAAACATGTCTGGCACTTCTGTGTACGTTGAAGAGACAGCCTGGTAGCTGAAAAAAGGAACGTGAACATTGATATTCAACTAACAAAAACGAGGAAAGGCTGCGCGTTTCAGTATCTTCTTTCTATCCTACAAGAAGGCCCCTTAGAAGGGGCACTGTTACGGCGATTTTGCTGGCTTTTTAGTCAAAATGTTGTCAAAATTATGATTAGATGTGACTGACACTAAACGCGTATAGAACACCAAGCTAGATCAGATTTTAAGTGAACTATTGAAGGTAGAGGAAACCACTGTTTTTAGTTTTTTCAAGACACAAGCGCGGACTTTAAAATGTGAGTCCGTCTTTTTCACGTTACAACCTTCATGTGTCCAACTCAGTAATAAATGAACAACTTCTTTGTAGCTTATTTTTAGGTTTCCGTCGATGTAAATTATATGTTCATTGGCTTTTAGAAACTTTACGGCAAATACATACTCATGACGGTGTTCCCTTAAGATGAGTTCTTCACCGCTAATGAGAGCTGTGGTAGAAGTCGGGCTAGATATTTAATGTGTTTACAAACTATTGGATGAAATTTCTAAATACGCAGGCATCGCGGGGAGGGGACGGCCGGGGCTGAAATAACTCTCCGGCTTACCTCGGTTTGCTCCTGAAGTTGTCTTATAGTCTGCTCTTTGATGAAATTTTCTGACTCCAAATCTTTTACTCGACATTTCCATTTTTCAAGTTCTTTCTCCTGAGCAAAAGAAAATTGTGACAAAATTAGCACGTCCGAAAGCAATTCATGATCTTGGGCTTTGATATGATTCTTTAGAAATTAATCTAATGGGGTGAAACTAATGATTGCAATTTTATTTGTCCGTTTTCTCCTTGGTTTTAGTTCTGATTGAGAAGATATATCCGATCACTCAAGACAGTATTTGACAACATTTCTAAACACCTCGAAGTTCGTCAAGAATACTCCGCTACGTGTCGTATTTTCAACTCTCTTCTCGGTGTTTGAAAATGTGGTAAAACACGGTCTTTCGTGTTTGATATGTTACTTCAAGAGAGTATAAACGACCCCAAGAGAGAGCTCCAGGAAAACTGCTGTGTGATTTTATTTTTAGATCATCGCAATCGACACCAGTGCCCCGCGAACAGGCTGCGTGTCGTGTGAATGTGTCTTGAAGAATCAGCTGGGTTTCTAATTTGACCAGTAGATTGAGAATGAATGTTAAATAATGCTAAGGTCCTAATCTTGCGGGTTGATCTTAGAATAACGATTTCCATCCGGCTTCGATCTTCCTTCGTGTCTCTGGCCACTTACCGTATTTATTAACCGGCTTTTTAGGTGAGAGATTTGCTGGTCTTTTTGTCTTGAATCTTCTTCAATATTCTTTAGTGTGCTATTGACATTACTTACTTCTTTTACCTTAAATGGAAAGAATTAGCAAAGTTTAAATGATCCACACACACACACACACACACACACACACACACACACACACACACACACACACACACACAAAACCACAACCTAGCCTGCGTAAACAGGGAAGGAGTGGGAGAGGACTGGGGGAGTCAAAAGTCGCGAGAAAGAAGGAGAAGGAACGTGTTCTTTCCTCTCTCCCAGTTCCCACTTCTTCCATCCCTGTTCTCCCCCCGCCCCTCTGCCCCGTTTTGCTCCTGCTAAGTAGGCGGCCATATACAGATTTCCATGACCAACCTACTTCTCAAGTCTTTTCCAATATCTAAGGGAAAAGCCCTAGGAGAAAGCTTGGCTGCATACCAAGCTACGCATTTCCCACAGAGGTTCACTTCTCGTTTTAAATTACTGAATGTTCCCTTAACACAAACATGACTTAAAAATTAACTGACTTGAATATTAAAGTTACTCCTGCCGTATTGACTGAATTTCACGCGGTGCTCAAAGAAACATCTTCGGGAAAGAACACAAGTAGGGAAAGCTTTCAGATTACTTGCAGGTCTTTCAGAGTAAAGGACACTTTTTTAACAACAACAAAAAACGAAGGCTGAGCGGCAAAGTGAATCGGGACCCATGAAGATAACTTCCCGTTTGTACTGACCGGTTTCTTTTATTTTATAATGGTCATTGTGTGAAAAATAAGTTGGAACCTGATCGGGATAATAACAACACTTACCAGCTTCTGGTCATAAGCTTTCTTGAGAAGGTTCAACGCCTCCATACACGAATTATTAAACATGTTTGTTAGAAGCTCGTCGCTGCTGCTTGGCGTTTCCTCCGAATTATCTTTACTGCAAGTCTCCGCAAGCTGTATTACCGCCTCGCTAGAAAGTCTTCTTGATCTGCTCAATTTAGCCAGAGGAATCGGCTCTAAGACTGCTCGACCTGACGGCTGCTGAGAAGCGTGACCGAATGACAAGCGTGGTCTCTTGTAATGTCCGTTTGGAACACAGTTAGCTGGTGATAAACTCAGGAGGTGATGTGTCTTCTGAGCGAGTAAGTCACTGTCCGTGTTATCATTAGCGTCAACATTCATGCTTTGATTTTCTCTCCCACTGTCGTCCATATCCACAAGGCGTGGATCTTGACAGCTGTTTTGTCGCTCCAGACGTTTCTTACCATATTCGGCAAGGACGGCCTACGGTGAAAAATATTAAGATGGAAAACAAACTGCTTTTGAATTTCCCAGATGGAGACACCTAAGGGGTTACGGTTACAGGCATCCTATTTAAATGGGGGTCCATAGTTACATGACCCTCACAGGAGAGGCCATTGTTATATGGCTCCTTGCAGGACTGGAGGTTCACATCCCATGACATGACATGGCACTGTGGCATGGCCAAAGCCACAAAAGTCGACCTAGTGTAGTCAACCTTGGAGCAGTTGTGACAAAGTGGGAGTAATGTAATTGTTGTAAGGAGTAACATTACAAGGTTTGAAAGCACACTAACACTGTACTGGTACAAAAGCAGTTAAACTTTAGCCGACGAGTCCAAACGCTGCAAAGCTTCACAAACGTACATAATTTAACGAATACGTGAACAAAATGGCAACAGTACTAAATCAAGTCACCGACAAGAATGCCACAGCTCTTTAGGGTGTTACAGGTGACAATTAAGTTAACAAAATAATAGTGCATTTTTTTTGTATTAGACACTAGCTAACCAAAAGACAGCAAATAATAGCTAGCTGTGTAACAATAGTGCGCGCAACATTTAGGATTCTTTCTTACCACGTTCTTATACGCTAATTATAAATGAACAAACGCGCAAGTTATGTCGCTGTTCTGGAAAGATATAAAGAGTTATTTTTTAGAACTAGAAAATGAAGCTTGTATATTTTCTCGTCCCCAATAATGTTTCGGCGTTTTTTTTTTTTACCTGCGCCTCGGGGTAGTCTCTGATGGCGGACAGAACATCTCCCTTTGCAAGAACGAAACACTCCACATATCCTATAGTCCGCACGTCGGCTGTTCGTCTGCGGAGAAAACACAGTATAAAATTTAACGTGCCTCGGTAAATTATAACTCGGTTAAACCAGGTTAAGCGCCTTCAGGACTATTCGTACTCTGTTTAGATGGGATGCTTGGCCTCGATGGTGCCTCAGTGCTTTAAATTATTGGCAACCGGGAAATCATCGTCGCCATAATATTAACCTGTCTTACCCATAGGCGTCAGAGTTTTTTACAACCAAAGTGCCGCGCTCCATCCAGAGGTAAAAATGGATACTGACAGACTGTTTAGGCAACTGAGATAAAAATAAAAGTAATCCTAGAGGGAATTTCTCAATGGACAAAGATCTATTTGCTTTATACGAAAGAATTCGAAGAGAAGCCCAGCCGTGTGGTTCAGAAGGCTGTAGCGCTTTTTTCTGCACTTCATTCTTCAAAATGTTTTACATTACTTGAAGCAAGTTTCGGACGTTTTATTTTGGACACTTTTTATCTCCGGCATTTCAGAAAAATTTCGGACAAAAATTTCGGACACTTTGTTGAAATATAACTAAAGTAACTTTAGGCCTACAAAACAAGAGTTTGACTGAAACAACATCTGTGAAATGACAGTTTTACTGCAGCCTCAAGGCTTTAGAGATGCACCGACGAGAACGTAACACAGATTATATGAAGTCGTTACGTATGTCAAGCAGTGTCTCAACTAGAATTCGTTCCTTAAAGCCCGGCATAAAGGAAACTAGGAACTTTGAAGCTACTTCAAAGTTTTATACTGTGATGTAAATATTTCGGACGCTTAAAATTTCGCACGGTTTCTTTATCGGACACTTTTTTGGGGCCGAAATCATGTTAAGTCGTCCAAACTTTTTTGCAATTAATGCATTCTGCTCTCACCTGTTTTGACCTTCACTCAAACTGAGAATTCCAATCTCACCGAAGAAATCTCCACCTGAGAGAACTTTGAGTACTTGGCCTTGATCTCTGTAAATATCGTTATATTTATAAATCAATAACAATTGTTCAATGCTTCACGAAAAAAAAAAAAACATTTTAGGAGCATTTTTTGATCATTCCTACCCTATAACCTCGATTTTCCCGTCTATTATGACGTACATCTCTCGCGCAACCTCCCCTTTTCTGCAAACGAGGTCGCCTGGGGTGAATATTCTCAGCTTCATTTGCAAGACGAGGTGGTGCAGAAATTCCGGTTGACATTTTTGCAAGAACGTCACCTTAGAAATTAAGAAATGGATCATCAAACAATATCAAGATTGAATATGTAATTAGAAAATTCTCAGTTCACTTTCGATGCTTAGAAGACCCTGGCAGGACTTGATGCTGTCGATCGAGGAGCGGATTTTTACCACGTTTTTCCAGGTTTTCGCAATCAACAAAACTACACGATGACATTAAGGCCCCGTCAACACACTACTCCGGAGAAGTTTGAAAACGAAGATTTAACTCTGATCTGGAAACGCATCAAATGTTATCGGTCCACACTACGGGTCATTTTGGATTTGTGTTTGAGGAAAATACTGGCAGGAACAGTCACGTGATTATCATGACGTCATCGTTCTCGAAAAGCTCCACTTTTAGTGCAGAGTGCACTATTGGGATGGTTTAGGGGGCTGCTGTTCGCTAAGACACTAACTCGCTAACGCCATAAGGTGTAAACTTTAATGTTTGTTTAATTAATTAGTTTCAATTAATCAATTAGCCTCGCGGGAAGGGGGGCTGGGTGCAGTAGGTACCCGAGTGCACTACGCAAAATGTGTCATATTTACGTTGCCTTCTTCGATAATATGGCAAAAATATATATATGGTTTTGCAAATCTCATGCTATCCTTGTGGTGCCATTCTCTCAAGAACAGAAGCAATTTGCTCCAAACGCATGCACAGATTAGTTAGCGTCAAAGTCGACTATATGTTAGGTGAAAGATACATTTCATAGCATATAAGATGCACGCGTTCTAGCATTGCTAGTGTGATAAACTCCGTTCTCGAGTTCAGATGCACGGGTTTTTTTTTTTTTTTTTTATTTTTTTTATTTTTTGTAATGAGTGATATCACACTCTCGTTTTGGCTGGGGATAGCAGTTATATTTCAGGTAACGACAGTTCTCCTTTTTTAGTCCAAAGAACGTTGCTGTGACTGCGTATCTTCTGGAATCTTCCCTAGCTCTATTCAAGAAATGTCGTCTGCTGTTTTATAACTATTGTGTGTTTGCCAGGGTTAAAATAGAGAATCGGAACATATTGCTTCTCCATAGCAGCTTGTTTATTTCCTCTTCTATGAAAGAGAACCCAAAGATTATATTCAGCCGAAACTTTCCCGCGTTAATTGCAAGGAAAACTAGTAAATTTGTGACAAAAGAAACTTCGTTATTATTGCCGCAGACTCCGTGGCACTTACTGAAACCTCCAATTAATTTCATCAGTCGATGAAGTGACTCGCTCACCGATGTGGGATATAATTTTGGTCAAGTAAAGATCTCGACCTTCAATACTTCTCGTTGAAACGCTCCTCAGTTGTATTGCTCAATAGCATTGTGTATTAATTTGATGTGGTTTTATTGTTTACACCAACTCGGCTGGCAACAGAATTAGAACGCACTATTCCGTGATTCGACGTGACTATTTGATAATTAGATTAATTCTTGTTTATCGGTGAAAATTTACGTTTTGAATAAAACAAAATCGTTCCTCTTCGACTTTTCAGCAGATATTTAGCTTTTATATTCCATTTATCTCCAGCAGTAAGTTAAAAAAATACACATCTTTGTTATATTTTCGTGGAAACAAAGGTATCTTGTTGCATACATTGGCGAGGAAAACAAAAGTATCAAATTACAAACGTTGGTATGAAAAGTAATGCTACAAAATGAACGAAACTCAAGACAAAATACCACAATAAATTTAAAACCGTCTTGACAAAATGGTAATTGTAAGTTATTTTGGGCAAAACACAAACATGAAACATACACACGGCTAAGATTATGTCTTATCAAGTTTTTGTCCGCTCATATTCTGCACAGGGAATAAGGCCTAGTTGACTACCAACGGAGAGAACAGCAGGGGTGACTACTGCATCAGAGATGTAAATTACACTCTGCACTATCTGAGATTTTCTCACGAGTTAATTCTTTTTACGTCCACACTAAAACGCAAAGTCGGCGTTTTCAAATTCCTCCGATCTGAAGAACGTTTTCGAAAAGCTCTGTTTTTGCGACGGTTTTTGTGGACTTTAGGCCTAACAGTAGAAGTAAAGCTTCGTTTTCATCATTCTCCGGCGTAGTGTGGACAAGAGCTAGGAAAGAATTTACAGTGTTGCTGCTACCAGCTACAAGAATTTGAACTTACTTAATTACCGTGTTTATCCGATTAAGCGCCCAACCTCGAATAAGCGTCCACCTCGAATAAGCGCCCTCCCTCCCAAAAAAAAAAAAAAATAGATAAATAAAATAAATAAATAAATAGATAAAGTGCTCAAGAGGAATATGAGAATTGATTATTACGGTATTTCTTTAATGGCTACAATCTCTAATTTCATTGTCTGAAAATTTTATGACAACGTTGGAATTTTTCTCAAAGTTTCAACTGAAATGTCCATGTGGGCGCAAAGTTCTTTCAGCCGCAAAATCTCCCGCTCAAACGTCGTGGCAATGGCCCTGCTTGGTGTCCGCGCTTTGAATGTTCCTGGCACAACAAGTCCTGGGCATAAACCGAACAATGAACAGTTACAATTCATATGCTTTAATATTTTGTCATGTTTTGTTCTTATTTTTTGTTTTGTTAGAAAATAAACTTTTCACTCACTGAAAATGGTGAAAATTTAATAAGCGCCCAGCCTCGAATAAGCGCCCACCTCGAATAAGTGCCCTGGGCGCTTAATCGAATAAACACGGTTCTTAATGATTTTCCTGACTACCGTAGTTGACTATGTGTAGACAGTGAATGTAAAAGAAAATGAGATTTAGTCTCCCTTAGTTTAATTAGAACATTTTTTTAGTCTATTACAAAGAGAGTCCTTCGTTAATTTTACTGGTTTACCTTTCTCAGAGTCTCAAGATTTACATGCAGGGCAATCTCCGTCTTCAGTTTGTTTGGTAGAAGGGTGAGAGAGTTCAGATCTCCACCTCCAGTGCTCATTCGGCCTCTGGGATAGGAAAAAAAATTAATCAAAGTGCTCTGTGAGCAAACTCGTGAATTGAAGAGGTGAACACCACAACTATAACACTTTAAAAAAAAAAAGAAAATTACAAACAAAAATTCCCCCAAACACTCATTATACAGATAATTCTATAATTAATTTCCCACCAACAACTCGTAAAATTCTATCGCAATTCACGAGTTAAAAACGGTAATGTTAAACATTTCATGCGTCGTCGCTGAGATCTCTGAGTACACAGCCTTGTACTGGATATTGCCATACAATTAGATTATGAGCACAACGCCCTGGCCGTGTTGGCTACTATGGAATTCGACAGAAACCAACAGCGTTAAATCAGTAGACAAAAACGTTTGTTTCTTTTTGGTTATGTCGCGGAAAAAAAGCCCATGTAATAATTATCCATCGATAGACGACACTGACTTGACTACGTCTTGCCAGTCGTCAGCAGTCAGTCAGTCAGTCAGTCAATCAAGCGGTCAGTCAGTCAGTCAGTCAGTCAGTAAGTCAATCGGTCGGTCAGTCAGTCAGTCAGTCAGTCAGTCAGTCAATCGGTTAGTCAGTCATCGCGTTTGTAAGAAAACAAACAACAAACAAACCATTGGGAAAATCGTATCTTTCTGCCAATGAGTTATATATTTCTGCTTAACCTACCCCTCCTTCTGTCTGTCTGTCTGTCTTATGAAAAAAAAAAACACGCCACTGTAAGCTTGTTCCCTGATTTTATTGAAAAGCTATGGCTTGCATGCAAAACGAAGCACATTGGTCTTCTACCTTGTATACAATACACGTTCTCTGTTTCTATCGAGGACCCTGTGCACAAGGCTGAAGTCGACACTGCTAAATTGCTTAACTATCCATGAAATTAACTCTCACCTGGCCCAGGAATAGTCATACCACATCACCACTCGTCTTTGCAAGTCCTTCGGTACATTATGCTTCTTCATATACTGTTTTGTGTTTTCCTGCCGGGGTGACAGAGGTTATTAACGACCTGATGTGAAATAAGCGTTACTCTGTACTCTTTCGTCAGAAAATAGTCGATAGAATTACTCACCCTTTGTTTCTCGAAGTCCATTCTCACCGCATTTCTGTTCACAATAATGCTTCCTGCGTTACCTAAAGAAAATACATAAAACCATTACGAGGAAACCTTTTCGTGGCCTGCATGAACATACCGTGCGAGATTATTGTCGATTACGTCACGGGTTTTGCATCACGCTAGCTGGCAAACTGAGAACGTAGTTCAGTACATCAGGAGCACACCCATTGAATTAGTGAAGCTTACCTACGATAGTGGCAAACATGAAAACACCAGTCAAGTAACAAGCGATGGTGTAAACATATCTGAAAAAAGGTAAAGTATTTAAAATTATCGAAAGAGCAGGCAAAAAAACTACTATCAAATGCCCTAGCAGTTTATAAAGCAGGTAGTTTCTCCTAAATTCGTTTGAACAAAGTGGCAAGGCGTGTCTTGATTTGATCTCTCCATAGTGGGTTAGAGATCTCGCGTGTTGTGAAATCAAAACTGATTATAATAGCCATTTCAAGCCAGTCGCAACAAACACGAACAGGCAGTAATGCAGCAATCACAGCAATGCAACATTATTTCCGGAATGTTAAGCACAGCAAGTGAAAAGGACCGAGACAATATTAAAGTTGTTGATAACCTGATCATCTCCCCGTTTCTCGAGGTGAAGCCTTTTGCCTGTCAAATCTGGGGGTCTTAAATAAAAATCAATCTCTGCTCTGACATTAGAAATTCAGGTTCCCCTTAAATTGCTTACATCTTTCCTCTGTTGTCGTAATTTCGACAAAACTTTTTTTTACGTATATCTTCCGTTTCGTTTTCTCTAGCTATGTCTTTTTTCAACGCCATATCGCTTGTTGGAACTATCCTAACAGCGCCTTACCAAAAGGAATTTTTGCTTTGCTGTTTAGTTCACAAAGCTGTGAACCTGTGGACACTGCTTATGTAGGGAAGCAAGCGCAAATACAAGCAAATCACATGCATTCTCGTTTCGCCATTTTGCGTTCGTAAAGGTCACCAAATATGCAACTGCGTTCTTTAGCGTATAAAGTTTAAAGGTACATATTTTCAATTGTAAACCAAGTTTCGGAAGAATTCAATTTACTCTTTGCGAATCGTAAGAAATCAATAGTACAATGTTAATTGTTTTGAAAAGAAATCCTTTGTAATCCATACTCGAACAAAGGCCAGTGTATTTATAAGCGATGGTGTGAATTTGATAAGCAGTTTAACAAAAATTGTGAAAGTCCACTAGTTTCCATGAGGCAAAGAAAAGTGACGAAACACAACAGATATACAAGGTATAAATCATAGGCTTGAGTGTGGGAGAGATTCAACTTGAAATGGCGCGAATCGGCTGTCCACATCATTTGTTAGCTTGGACTAAATCCAGCCGTCAAGCGTTCATTTTCAGCTATTTACTTTCGAGCCAGCTTTCGGACAGCTTACTGGCATGTCGATTATCGTGTATACGCGATCAGGGTTTGCAATTGAACTCGTAAGATTAAACCGGAGCTTAGGTTAATCAGTAAAACAACAGACAATATTAATTTGTCTGTCGATAAAGACAGATAAGACGCGTGTAAGATTACGAGAGTGGTGCAAAAAAATTGTGTTTAGTATGTAAAAGTCCTTGAAAACACTAACGTTCGTTATCTTTTCTTAATCGACCCGGCGTAATCTGCAAGACAAGACATAATGCTATTCAAAGGACTTGTGAAGCTGCCAAAATAGATCCCTCCCGCTCTGGCCAACACTTTGAACATGATAAAAGCTGTTTAAGCTAAACAGCTTAACATGGTTTGAAATAGTTTTTGATGTTTAGTGACCTTAACATTTCACTAATGAGATGATTTCCAGGGCATGCACCCCGGTGTAAATAAAAGCCTGTCACGACAACTATAAAGCACCTGCGATATTATGCATATTAATACCATTTTTTATTAAAAAAAAGAAGCTTGTATGTGTGTTATTTGAAATTGCGAAAGGAAGTTGATTGAAATTTGATTGACAAGATCTTTCAAGAACTGCCATGGCTGAAAATAAGGATGAGCAAACATCAAATAGATGGATTGAGGGTACTTTTAAGCTCCGAGAGGAAGGCCTGAAAATTGTTTGTTTTTTTTGTTTTTTTTTTCGGTTTTTTTTTTCCAGCTTTTAGCTTCAAAATAACATTAATTATATCGTATCAGCTAAACTCACGAAATAGAATAATTTAAGTCTACCTCATTGACAAGAAAAAATGCTAAGTCACTGTTACAAAAACATTTACCACCCTCGAATATTCAGGAATATTCAGCAATATTCAGTACTCGACTCGAAGCAAAAGGTCTATCAAAACAGCTGCTTTTTTGAGCGACAAAAATGCGTGGAAAAATCTCATAAGCTGTCGCCGGCTTGCAAAATCAATAAAAAAGAAATATTTATTCCTAAGGCTGCTTTGCGAATTTAATCGACCACAAGCAAAGAAAACAAATTATGATCGCAAATTCACGCTAAAATCGATCTTCATAATAATACTCTGAATTAATAATACATACAGATATTTTTCCCAATTTCACGCCTTTCGCTGCCATGGTGGAGACGAACAATTTTTGTAGTTTAAGCTGTCTCTCGCTTGCCTTGAACGAGACAAGATTTCGAAATTTCTTTAACGTATAGTGAACATGCCTTTCCAACCCAAGTCGATGAAAATATTGCATTTTTGTTTCAAGTTAATCGATGCGCATTTCAAACTAATTTAGCCGCAGGTGCAAGTTCTACTCCTAGAGAGAACGCGATCTTAGTAACTCGCTAATACAAGCGCACTAAAGGAACAGCCCAGCAAGTGCTCAATATTTGAAAAAGCTTTGACGGAAATGACAGAGTTTGTTTGGGCGCTTTTCAGCGGTATAAAAACAAAAGTAAAATATCGCATTTTGCGCGCTTTTTTCATGAGAGTCGGAATTTTTGCCACTCATCAAACGAGTGGAAACAAGTACGGTTGCGAAACGATTTCTCTTGGCTTGGAGAAAAAAAAACTCATGCTCGATATCCTTTGTATTGTCCGCCCCTCGGCCAATCACTGAGTACCGTAATTTCAACTTTCAACTTATGCGCGTGATAGGTTTATTGGAAGCCGTTGTATTTTATTAACTTTGGGAAAAGAGGTTTTTATTTTCCCAGCTCTGACAAATGCAAATTAAATTTTCACGCATCTTCAGTGAGTAGCGGAGTCGCTTTTGTCGCTCTTGTGATATCCAGGCTGTCTCTAAAACCCTTAACGGCTCACCGCAACGTGTTTCTATCACCGTGGGTTTTCGGGCTATTTTCAGGCCTAATGCTAATCAGGGATATTTAGATTATGTAAAATTGAGTGCAAAATTCAACTTCGGCGGAACAGGAGCATAAATAAACTAAAAATATAATCAATTTAACATATCTTTTCTAAAAACAAAACTACGTGCGATCGCTCGCTCTTTCATTGAAAATTTCTAAAAGCAGAATTTTCCATGCGTGTGATCTACTGTATTCACTCGACTCACTTGAGGGTCCAATACCACAATTATCACATGGTTCTCACGCCAAGTACAACATCTAAATAAACATACACACAAACCTGCTACTTAAGCCACATATATGTTAAAAAGTACGAGTTTAAACTGAAAAGAAAAACGTATACTCACTCCAGATTTGTGGTCGGTTGAGGCAGATCTCCTATGGCGGTCAGTGTGAGCGTGGACCAGTAAAAAGATTGTAGATATTGCTGATACAGGGAACCGTTCCCTTGATAAACCCATTCATTAGTTCCGAATCCCTCCGCTCTAGATATCATGTAATAAAACGCTGCGTTCCAGTGTATGAGGAGAAACATAAGGTGCATTAGAAAGAACACGCGCAAGAAAGTAGGATAGTTCGCTTGTGACTCCATGACGGATTTAATACGAAAGCTTTTGTATCCCTTAACAATTCGGTTGACTCTGAGAAGCGGAAGAGGTCCAAATGCGGCATACAAAACATCAGTTGGAATCAAGGACACCACGTCCGCAATAAACTCTACAGAGTGAATGTATCGCTTATACACTCGTTTCGTGTCCATTACCAGAATTCCCTCCTCTAGAAAGCCAGTTCGCGCGGCGATGGCGATATCCAGGGCGTAAATGGCATCGCAAAAATAGTCGAAGAGAAACCAAACTATCTTCAAAACGCCAGTCTGGGCTTCGGGAAAGGCTATTCTCGTAATCAATGCCCACAGGTTATAGCGGATCGCAAAAACAAGCACATAAAACCACACGCAAAGATGAAGACCATCTGGATCGAAAATAGGCTTCTTGTCTTTCCAACGAATCGTTTGGTCGTACTCGTATACAGAGCCACTTGCTAATTCACTGTCAATTTCTTTTTCGATTTCTAAAGTAGCGCGGCGCGAACCGTCAGCGGAATTTACCTTTGAGAGTACATTATCAGTAGAGGAACTTTTACTTGATGCCTTAGATCTCTTTCGGTTTGGTGGAGTAACCTTTCTGTTATCTCGAGTGCTAAACTTTTGAAGAAACGGATCCACAGTAACGGAAGATTTCACCGTTGACCGCCGTCGCGATCTTGACGGTTTCACGGAGTTTTTGACAAACACCGCGTTTCGGATTTGCTTAGTCACCGTTCTCCACCTTCCCACAGATTCCACGCTATCGCTGTCCTTTAAAGTGCTTTGTTTGTGTTTTATTTTATCTTCTGTTACTGTGCTATTGCTGTTGCTGTGTCCTCCATTTGAAGCTTGTCCCGTGTTATGCAGTTCATCTTCGTCGTCCGATTGTTCATTGTTCTCGAACCTCACAGCTTTTTCCATTTTCACCTTTCAGTTAATCGTCTGGCTTCATCCTGATTCAGTTTGTCCGGTCACCCTTGATTCAGAGCTCTATAAACAATTTGTCGCGTCAACACCAACTAATACAGTAAACTCACTCAAGGGATCACAGACGCGCGAGTCAAATCAATTACAAGTCCAACAATAACACTTTTCATGGTATCATACGTAAAATTAGCTTACTGAGGTGAAACGAATCGATTCTTTTCAGCCTCAGGATAACGTGGGGTCTATTTCACTCGCATTGAATTCGCTATTGTTCGTCTATTTTCGTTTAAGGCCTGCTCAAACAACAAGTTTTGATGTTAATGTGAAATAAGGTATTTAAACACTCTCGCGATTCTATTGACGTCGTGTGTCTTAAAGGACCAATCATGTGCCTTTTGTGTGCATTACACGTTTATTGAAAAAACCTATTCTCGACTTTTAGCGAGTCTGTGGATCTCCGCTCTTTAATCATGTTACCTGTAAACCAATTCCATCTTGACTAATTGGTGATGACTCAGGGAAAGCTTACTTAGTGAGATGCAAATACAATATGACAAAGTGAGGTTAAATTTAGAAGAAAGTTTCAGTGAGTAAACTCAGAGGATTAAGTCCCTTGTAAACCGACTAATCCCAAGTTGTTTCCATCAAGCGGCTCGATTAATGTTAATATCTTATCATGTAATTATCCAGGCGATTATAACGACCTGCCCGTGACAACGTGCCATAGCAACGCCATTAAGAATTATGTCTGTATGTACACTACAAGATAGTTCATTGTCAAACGAAAAGAAGAATACATATGAACGGCTTTGCGAACCGATCCTAAGGAAAAAGAGGGTTGAAAACAAGAAAGGTCTGCTATATACTTTCAATGTTCAAATTAGCGTTTTGCAATTGAAATCACACAAAGATCTCGACAGTTTTGTCTAGTTGGTTGAAGTACTGAGCTCCTATTTCAAATTTCAAATTTGGTTTTCACGTATTAATACTAACTTAGCTAAGGGCCAACACCAACAGCTTTCCTTTTACAAAATCACAAAAATTTTTGCGTAACGTAGCTTTAAGCAACAAATAAAGAGCTCAGTTAGGTAACGCTACTGTTCTAAATACTATATATTTTACCTATGCACGAGCAAACCACCAACGTCTTACCACTGATTTTCGTTGTTGTCTTAGTAACGTTTGCTCTTTCTACGTGGCAGCTGTGAGAGATGAGATTTTTTGTACTTTAAGAATTGCTAGTTTACTTGGCCAATTGAGGGAGAATAAATAGACTCGATGGTCGTTCGCCATCATAGAACCGTGTTCTTGATTCATCAGTTTTAATCAATCAATTTGCTCTTACTTTTGAGACATTGTCCTTCGTTGACAATAGACAGTGTCCATTTCGATGCTAATTCAGGCCTGAAATGTCACATCGCTTGTCAATTGCATGACCATTTTAATAATACACTGTTCGTTTGCCAGGAGCTACTGCAGATGACAGAATTTGCGTTGCAAATTTGGAACTTAAGAGGTCTCGATTTTAAGGTCTAACAATGAAAGGATTTGTATGCTGGCCGAGTCATATTTATTCTTGCGGAAAGAACACGATGGTAATTAAAAGACCATCGGGGCAAAACTATTGAAAAAGGACAATTGACACAGTATTATAAATTGTAATTCAAAATGCTTGTAGATTTTAGTCTTCATTGAAAAGTACTTCAAGACAGTAAAATGTATGGTTCAGATTTATATTTTAAGGTAGTTTTCTCGAATAAAATGTATTCTTTCCTGTATGCGACAATTTGTAAGAATTAGAAATCAATAAAAACCTGAAGACATTAACATGTCACCTTCCAACAACGAGTTGTAATATTGATTCTTGTACTTTTAATTAAACATTTTGTTCGCATCCGTCCGTGTATTGATGAGATAGCAAAGGTGCTTGGAGCTCAGTCAGGAATTGGTTTAAAAAGATGCTGCTCGCAAAAAAGCTAGAACTTTAAAAAAAAGTAAAACATTGTGAACTCGATGATTTGGTGGCGAATTGACGTTTTTGAGTTAATTCTTACTCGACTAAAGCAGGTAGCACAATAAAAAGTTATCATTACTGTTTTAGTTAAGACAGAAGAATGATTTTAAAGTTGTCACTGTTACAAACGCTCTAACCTGTAAGACTTATGAGAAGCGCAAAGCAAACCTAGTTTGGAGAAACTTGTACTGTATACAAGTCGTAACGAGAATGTATTCTAACCATTGTTAAACAATCACACTGCATTCACGTCTCGCTTACCTCAGGCTTGCTTCCATCAGGCTTCAAGTGAAATAAATGAACTCTATGAATTAAAAAGAGCTTATCGGGGACACTAATCAGATTGGCCTGTTACGTCACAGCTGGAACAAAACCCGCTACCTTAGATCTTGTGATTAAAACGAAACTAGTTTTCTCTCCATTTAACAAATTGCTCACTACGATGTTTTCATTTACAGCAATCGAATTGGCGAAGAAATTATCGCGATCTCTGTGTAAGAGTACAAAAGATTTACCTTTTATTTCGTGTAATAAAAAACACATTTTTCCCGGTGTGCTTCTTCAATCAGTAATTTGCATTTATTTGTCAGTGCGTATCGCCCGTTACGACAGTTTGTGGGAACAAAATGCACCAAGCACTCTCAGTTGCTGAGAAAAAATAACACCCCTTGCAGATGTTTTCGAAACGTGCTTTCCTGTGCACGTACGATAGCAAATTTGCACGTAACAGATCCTGAAAAAATCAGCAAGACTGTTACTCGTAATCTCTGGCATCACGAAAGCTTGCTGTTGCGTATTCGTGAAAATCTACCACGGAAACATTCCCATAAATACTCCATCACGGAGAATTAATAAATCAAGGTCATTAAAATCAGAGGAGCACTTAGTCCCAGAACGTGTTTCTATTTTATCTTATGTGTTGTACGTAGGCTTTTTGGTGATCAAAATATCTTTGACTTTCCTTAGGTCGGCCGTTTTCTTTGATATGGAAATTGAAAACGTTTATTTTCTCGCACTAGTCCTTCCCAAGAGCAATCTTGAGAAAAGATAATTTTCTCTATTTTTTAGGTCAGTTCTCGCACTAACTCGACTTTTTTTTTAAGGAAAATGCGCTGCTGAAAAAAAAAAAAACAATTGTTGCCCTCCAGCAGGATCGTAGATAAAGTGCCAATTACGCAGTTATATATCTGTGATGCAATTCATGTATGTTTTTTCCTTTGGAAAAAAAAAATTGAAAATCTTCGAGATGCACACCGTCATTACATGATGACTTGTTTTAAATCGGCGACCGAAATCAAAGGTGCTTGATATAGCCTGAATTCAACGGACAACTATACTCTGACAAAGTTCACAGCCATAAACCAATCAACACCCAATGGTTGATCACTCAACATGTAAGTGACGTGATGAGACAAAGCAGGCGGCAGAAATCATTTTCACAACTTATCAATAACGCTAACTGAACAAATAAGCTCCCTAAACCTGCTTTAAGAGAACTACTGGGTAACTACAATCTTTAACGTTTACAGTAAACCATTTCATCTCTCACTCCTTCATTTTCCATTGTTTTCATGCGTTAGTCAGGACAATCAAGGTGCGGGTACTGGTTGTGGGTTGCGGGTACGGGATGCGGGCTATCCCAAACAAGAAAGTGTTTCAAGCCCACAGTGAAGTCGGTTTTTTCGCTGTCCAGCACGCAAGCGTTACAGTCAGTAGACCAAACTAACGTGTTTTGTAAACATTTATTCTATAGAACATACCTTTTTACAATTATCGGACAAATTCATTTTATACTAAACTAAATTGTTACCTACGATTCTCGCATTCTGTTGTGATTATTTAGTGTCAATCTGACCAAGCAGAGCATTGCCCGACTAGAAAGCGCTGTATGATTGTTAGGCGGGTCAGAGCTGCGGTGAAGTTTGAAGTGATTAAGTTTGTTGTGAGAAATACAAAATGGCGTCGACTAACGGTGGTCCTGGAAACGAGTTCTTAGAAAAAGCCCATTTAAAAGCGCATGCGTGCCGCGCGCACGACAAAGTTTGGTTTTTGACGTCTCTTTGACAACATTCTGATGGGTTTCGTACTTTTTGACTAATCAAAACACAAGAACTATGGAAACCGACAATAACATGCCACGGTCGAAAAATACAACTCAACGTGTATTGGTCAAAGATGGACGACGAAAATCTAACAAAACATGGAATAAAACAGTTCAAGGAGCTACGTCACGATTTGCGCATCTAAAAAAGTTTAGCTTTAAGTTTTCAAGTTCGTCGTTTGTAATCCGTTTTAATCTTCTCTATCCTTCTCAAAGTAATAAATAGCAAAGATTTTGACGATTTTACTTCTCCGTTTTCGCCTTAGTTTGTTTCGATTGAAAAGGTATATCAAACACTCGGGACAGTGTTTCATCGGCTATTCAAACACCTCGAATTTCGTCAAAAATACACCGCTGCACGTCGTATTTTCTGTTTGGACATCCCGATGAAACACTGTCTCTCGTGTTTGACATATCACTTAACCATCCTTGTTCCTCTATGGTTTAGGATTCTATTTTTTCTATCATAGTAAACTACTTTTTTCAATTTTCCTTCAATCTAAAGGTAATTTTGTACGTCGCAAAACTGACTCAAAATACAGTGACTGAGCTCCTTTCAAGCTCCTTTAAAGGAGACAAGGTATTTCCAATACAGAGACGCTTATGTGCGCTTATAACGTCTACACAATTTCAAAATCTTATCTTTTCATGGAAATACGTAGGACTACGCTGAAACCTTCACAAAAAGGCCAAGTAATTGTTTACAGTTGTCCGATTTGCTATTAAATTTTGATATTCTTGCGGGGGCAATTTTGTTTCTGAAGTCGCGCATGCGTATCCTGCGACATTTCCCCTTTAAACTTGTCGGTTTTTAGAGAAGACATCCGGACGTGTAGTAGCATTTAGGCGTTGAGAAAGTACTAGCTTGCTCCTGAGGTCAGCATTTCAAAACAGACATCACAGACTCGCACAGGTTTGGTTAACTCGTATTTTATGATGGGGATCTGTTTGGACGAACACTTGGCACAAAGAAGGCGACCGCAGTGACGACTGAAAAAAAATATACACGAAGAAGAATCATGAGAAAGTAATAATAACCAAAAAAAGATAGGTGACTTCAATGACCCAACGGAAACCAAATCTGCAGCATTACCGTAACAGTTCATCAATACCAATGTAACCTCCTTGGTGAAACGAAACACTGCGAGAGTAAACTGTCTCGCCCAAGAACACAACACAATTACCCAGGGCCCAGAGCTGGAGCCCAGACCCTTCGATCCGGAGTCCAACACGTTAACCATTTACCCGGCACCACCCCCGGCTTCCACTTTGCCTGCTTAAGCATAGGATCATTTGGGGGTTGCGGCTGAAGTAAATAGTTCTTACTGACCAGTGATGTTTTCGAGTTTTCACGGAGAATTTGATAGAACACTCATGACACACGGGTCCGTCAATCCACTGCGGCTCAGCACTCAGCATGTCTTGAATAGGAAAAACAATTTAAAAAGCATTTCAGATATAGTTCATTCAAGGCTGGAAAATCTCAGAACTCAAAACAGATCGTGGTTTTACATTCATTTCAGTGATCTTTGACCTGCATCTAATTTCTCATAAAAAATCACTGCAAAGCCATACATACCAGTTATAAGAATGACGCAACTAATAATTAAGGAGTATCTGTCTTGTCTCATGCAGTACACAAGCAGTCTCTCTTTTCCAACGTAAAGCGTCCTGCAAAAAAGCTCCCCCTCTTTGAATTCTCACGAGTTTTTTCTTCGCATTTCTCCGTTGTGATCCATATGGCCGATAACAAATACAGTTAGACTCCCCTAATTTCAACTCGGTTATTTCGAATTCCCCTTTAAAATCTATTTTCCTTGGATTTGCTCTTCAGTCATTTACTATCGGCTATTTCGAATCCCAGCTATTTCGAGCTGTTTTTCTCGTCCCCTGAGAGTTCGAAAAGGCGGGGATCAACTGTAACAACATTATATACTTACCCAGTAACGTGTAAAGAAGCTTCTTTGTTGGTACTTGCGCGTTAAATATCGACACTCCATGTCTGTTAATGGTGGCCAGGCTTCCACCTGCCTTCAGCAGCTCACGGCACAATCGAGCCGCGCCATTGGTGTAAGCAAGAAACAATGCTGCGAGAAGGAAACGTATACGATATCACGATTGTACAGGTGTACTGAAATAACTCTTCCGCTTAATCACTCGGTGCTATGATAGTTCCAGATATGACACTGAGATACTATTCAGTACGTCAGTACGTTCCTTTCATCAGTAGCTCCAACCAATAGTTCGATTTCCGAGTCCAGATGCCAAATGTAATTTTTTTTTTTTGATTTGGGTTGGCTGAGTTCTAAAACTGTTTCACAGACGGAACTTCTACAGCTTTGTACTAACCAATCAGAGTAGCTCCATTTCATTTCTTGCCAATCAGGTCAAAATTTCAACCAAATCGCGATTTTGGCCATGCATCTAAATTTCCCACTCTTTATACAAATTGCAGTCTGGACATTCTTTTGGCAGAGGGTATCCTAACAAGCTTTTTGGTGTTATTTTCTTTAATATTATTGGATGAGAGAGACCAAGGGGTACAAATATGATGTGACGGAACACTAGGCGGAACGCAAGATACGAAGAGGATTTCAGGGTTAATTAGTTATAAATAATGAGAAGATAACATTGAAGAAGACATTTCTGTCTGACACTGCAATCTACAGGGTTTTGTCTAGGGAAACATTGCTTTCAAGATGTCGCCCTCTTTTAGCTTTAGATTTTCACCGTTGTTTTTTTCCCGTTCTCTAACTCGTCTATGATCTTCTCTCGACTTATGACTAACTCTCGAGCTAAAATAACCACCGCATTTAGCACTCCTTTCAGCGTTCCGCCATACTTGTTTATTAAGTCTCCTTACTCTTAGCCCACATCATATCTTTTCAAAATAATAACTCACCGATGTTTTCGTCGGCATCAAGCGCATTGATGGGATAATCAGGCATTGACTGACGAAACAATTCAAATATGGCCACAGCGTTGTCCTTGGCGTACTGCGCTAGAATGTGAAGTGGATTCTGGCCTCTAGACACACATGAAAAAACACACAAGGAAACTTTATTTAAGGAGCTTTGTACAACTTTACCTTTTTTAACATTAGAGCTGATTAGCAATTGTAGTCTTTCCCTTAGGAATGACAATACCAGTTGACTTGCCAGCATCTTTATATTACAGAATATCCACACCTATAAACGCTCTTTGGACTTGTCATGCAATCTTTCCTCCCCTCCAACGTTAGGGAGGAGTGCGTAACGAGCAATAACAACGAATGCACAGGAGGCTAACACAGTATAATCTCACAAAGAAACAGGGGCGTAGTTTTTCGAGGAGCGACAAGGGTTATGAGGTCCACCCAGGGTTATGAGGTCTTCCAGATATTTATGTAACCAAAACCCCTTATAAAGTTGTATGAGCCCGGAGCATATAACCGGAAAAATAAGGCCTTTACCTTGCATTAAAAGCTTCCGCATTTATAGATGATTCCGTGAGTAGCACGCGAACAGCCTCCACGTGACCACACTGCACTGCCACGTGCAGAGCTGAAAGATAATAGAGGTTCATTGACGTAAGTGACCGAGCAATGTCCTGTGAGCCTGGACCTAGTGATCTCAGAGAACTGTTCAGGAATGACTACAGTAAAATCATCTACAGTAAACTGGGCAAAGAAATAAACAAATAAGTAAATCAATCAATCAATCAATCAGTTAATCTCCACAAAAGAATAATGGACGATGATGAATGAAATTGATGACAATGGGCGACAATGTTTAAACAAAGGTAACTTGTAGCTCATCTGTAATGTTCAGAATATTTTTGTATCACATCCATCAAAGAATTCCATGATGTTAGCGTTTTGAGCCATTCCATATCTTTGTTTAAAGAATTCAATACCCGTGTCCTTACAGCAAATTCATGCCGTTGTTTTTTGAAGTCCTTAAACGAGTTGTAGTCCTTAGAAGAAGTCGATGCCGTTGTTTTGCGTTTTTACAGGAATTTCTTACCGTTGTTTCCTCTCTCGTCCACAGCGTCTGGATCAATTCCATTTTCCAGTAGAACACTTATGATAGACGCGCTGTTGTTAGCAGCCGCCATATGCAATGCTGTTTGACGATGCTTGTCGGCATCATTTACACTGCTGCCCGCGAGGAGCTTTAAAGACAAATAAAAGCAAATCACAAGAGAGTAAGGCAGAGCAGATCGTAAATTTTAGGACGGTAAGCACAAATAAACCAAACCCTTCAACGCTGACACTCGAGTTTGAGGTACAACCCACGGTTCGCCTGCGGAGGATACCTTACCAAACTATATTTGTCAACAATTTAAGTTTTAAACCACATAGTGTGTCGAAAGCAAATTACCAATATCTTACCAAGTGTCTCACAATAATTTCTGAGCCTGCGCTAACTGCCAAGTGCAGCGGCGTTCTGTGAGAAGAGTCCTGGATTCTAGAGTTGACATTGGCCGACACGCCAATAAGAAACAAGACAGTCTCGACGTCAACGTTTTGTATCGCCAAGTGAAGGAAGTTGCGGCCCTTGGAGTCGAACTGGAAATAAAAGTAAACAGTAAAGAATTGATAGGATATATAGGAAACAACTTATTAGCTAGTACTTTTTAATTTTTTGACCTTTAACTTTGTTTTTCTTATATAGAGTTACAAGAGTTGCTTGCCCCCGCAACTAATTCCAGAACTAAAATCGAGGCGCGGGCAAGAGTTAATATTAAAAAAGAAAGAAAGAAAGAAAAAAACTAATGATAATTTACAGCAAAATTACAAAAGGTACAAGTAAAACAATAGAAAAACTACAGCTAACAGAAAACAACATAACAGTGTAAGTTAGCAAGTTTGAAGAGTAAAACGTTAATAGCAAAACTTGCTTTATAGTGCAATGTGACATATTGTTTCTCGAGTAAACAAGCTTCTCTCCTCGTGCAGTCAATCTCATCTCCCCTCTCACCCACCCACAAATCGACGGAGAAGTCGGAGATTCGGGCAGAAAAATCTCATACTGAGGACGTAGCTATGCAAAAATCCTTAACTCTGATTGGTTGTTACTTTCGCGCGAAAATTCAAAATCAACCAATCAGCCACTGCAGGTAGTATGGACGTTTCGGTCACCAATGTCAGTGCACCAAAAGAGAAGTCTGAAGAAATACCCCAACTGTTACAATCCCCAGTACCCGCCCCGGCCGCCATACGAGCTTTTAACAGCTTTTTAAGGAGTCCATAGTAGTTTCTTCGTCACCTGTTCAGCGGCGCCTGGTTCACGTGCCAAAATAGCTCCTGCAGCCTCGTGATCACGTGTTCTCAAAGCAACAGCGAATGGCGTCTGACCTGAGCGGTCCGTGACGTTCATGTTTAGTTCCGGATGGCTGAGCAGAAGCCTGGTGACGATAGGATGCTTGCTGGTGATTGCGATATGGATTGGACTACGACCCTCAGAGTCCTGGAAAAGATCAGGATGATAAATATTCATCCAATTCATCTCAAAGGTTTATTCTTGAGCTCGACTAAATTATACAACGCTTAAATCATGGTTCCCACGGACATCACTGTTCAAAATTCTCTGATTTTTCCCTGATAAAAACAAAATTTCCCAGACCAAAGAAATACAAAATGTCAGATCTAGTGTTCAAAAATTTTTCCTTCTTTACTTCGTCATTACGGGAAAAAATCGTTGAATCACAGTGTCCCCATATCTTTCTTCCAGCCTTCGATGGTATAGCCGGGTTACTAACAATTTTCCCTGATTTTCCTTCAAAATGTCAATTTTCCCTGACTCAAAATAAAATTCCCTGACTTTTCCCAGACCTTGAAGAGTATTTTTCCCCGCCATTTCCTGACCTGTGGCAGCCATGTAATTTTAAACTAAAAAACAGTCACATAAATGCATGGCAAACCTTGCTGTTGACGTTCACTTTATGCTCGAGCAAAGATTGTAACACGTTATCCAAGCCAGCATCACAAGCTAAGTGAAGAGGAGTCATTCCATCCCAGGCTTCAACACCTCCCTCCCCGTCAGGACCGGGCCGCCGGGGACTGGAAAACAATGTCATTGAGGTCAGTAAATTCCAAATAGTCCATTTGAATTCCCTCACTAAAAGAAAATATCTTCAACTAGGAAAGAAGTTTACCTGTTGATGTCACAACCGCTTCGAATAAGGAAACACGCCGAAGGCTCGTCTCGATCAGCGATGGCGCGATGGAGAAGAGATTGGGTACAACCATTAGGGCCCATATTCCACGCGTCTGTGTCACAGCCGTACAAAACCTAGTGGTGAATTGTGTAATTCAATATATGTTCTAATCCACTAGCTTTTTTGCCAATATGGGAAAATAATACGCAAAGTACAAAGTTCAGCGTTACAAAGAGACCTTTTTGTACAGGCCGTTGCATAAAATTCTTTAACATTAAAATGAATTTGACATTTCTGGAATACATAATGGTGCATAATAACATATTTTGCTTACCAAATATGTTCACAAAGAAAGCATTGACCCAAACCCTTTTTTCCTCTGTTCTATTTGCTCCGTATTTCAGACTACATTATGTTACTTTGTAGAATTGCTTTCTTCAGATTGTATCATATTCTCGCGTTAAGTGAAAGTATAAAAGTCTTAAGCGAGATAAGAGAACAAGTCTCTAGAAAACATCACAGGATCTGAAATGGGGCAATAAACAAATAAACTGAGCTGAGCCACAGACCTGTGTCTTTGACCACGCCAATTCGAGCTCACTGAGGTTGTAAAGACCGATGTCTGATGACGTCTCTTGAGCAACTGGCTAACAAACTGGCAAAAGACAAGCTTGCTCCACTTAATTGTGAGCATTTTCTAGAATCCATTTGTTTAACTCACCAAGGTGGAAGCAATATCTTGCTGTCCACTCTTCAGCGCCACCCACAGAGGACAATTGTTCTTCTCATCGCAGCTATTTAAGTCGGCTCCTTTCTTACAAAGCGCGTCTACCACTGGCTGCAGACGGCACTGGATTGCTAGTTGCAGCGGTGTCTTGTTCTCCTTGGTCCTTGAACAAAATTCACACAACAGTGAGAAGTAAAAATAGCGCGAGCAACGCTTACCTCCCTGTAACGCTAGGTCACGCACAGTAGCGCCAGGTACAGTAGCGCCACGAGCAGTAGAAAGGACTTTACACGTGGACCAAAGAGTCAAAGAGAAATACGCTGCATTTGAGCTACTGGCGTGACATACTTGTTATTGATATCTGCTCCGTGCTCCAGTAGAAACAAAGCACTGGCGTTATCTCCTCTCCTCACCGCCTTGTGCAGCAGTGTCAGACCTTTAGTCGTCTGTACCTCGATACTTGCTCCTGCATCAAGCAGTCTACTGGCTACAGATATCTGTCCTGTACACAGGGCTAGCTCCAAAGGCGTCTGATCCTCGCTGTCTGACAAGTTGAAGTCTGGTACGATGGGAAGGCGACCACCCCTGCCGAGACTACCTGTGAAGTGAATATGTAACTTATCTAACGATCAGTCCAACGAGATACGTTAAAAGATATCTTCCACACAAGCAGACTTCTCTCCCCCGTTTCTCCCCTTGCAGTATCCAATCCAAAATTCAAAAAGAAGAAATCAAAGCACTTAATTTCCGCGGAATCTCTTTAATTCGGCCATTGAAATCTGCTTGTTTTTACTGGGCTTCCATATCCAATGAGCTTACAAATCAAGGAAACGAATAACTATGCTTTCAGTGACACAAGCTAAACATCACACTGATCCCTATGACTTAAAGAAGACAACTACAGGACAATAAAAGCAAAAATCAAATTATGTCTTGTGACATACCAGGGATAATTATAGTTTAGTTCTTAATTTCTTCTAAGGATGTGACCGGTTGTTTGCAGAGGAAAGAAGGACTCACTAACCTTGAAAGTCTATAAAACAATTCACGACATCCTCGTGTTTGTCGGCTACTGCAACGTGTAACGGAGTTCTTCCGTGGCAGTCGATGATCACAGCTTTGAGGTAAGGATCTTGATAGAGTTGGTAGTCCTCAATCAGCGTATGGATCATGTCTTCTGTAGGAGTCTGATCCGCGTCAGCGTCAGCGGATGCACCTACTGAACTAGCTTCACTGGGAGAGGAGTCTGGTATTGAGCTGGTCTCTACCCAACAAAGGACTGGTCATTAGTTTGTCAGCTCTTGCAAAGAGGTGGGCAAAACACATTACCGTGGAACTCCGAACGTAACGGGCCACGTCACGGTTACTGTCGGATTTAGCAGGCAAAAGGGGCCGTATGTTTATTGGCCTTGAGTACATGTGACGGTATCGCCCAAGAAAGTAGGTACTTAAAAGTTGTATACTGTAATGTAAATACCTTGGACGCTTAAAAAATTCGGACGCTTGAAATATTTTCGGACACGTTTTTGTCCGAAATTTAAATCGTCCGAAATTTTATGCAAGTAATGGATCAAGTAATGGTCTGTTTATCTCACCTATACTTGTATTCTCTTCAAAAGGATTGCCACCAAAAGATAAAGCTGAAGCAGCCGCTGACGCAGCTCTTATGTCATCCAAGAAAGGATTAGCACCATCTTCAGAAGAGAACGAGAAATCCGGTTCATCAAAAGGATTCGTGCTGTGACCCAGGTCTGCCTCGAAGGAGTTCATTTTATTTGATGTGATGGCCGACACAGGCGGTGCGGCTTTCGGTTGAGGTGAGGGTAACTTCTGCGCCTTTTTCTGCCGTTCCGCTTCTTTAGCTTTTTCTGCAGCCTTGGCCGTTTGGATTTCCCGGAATTTTTCTACGGCCTTTTGTCTGGCTTCTTTCTTGGCTGCCTCTCTCGCTTGCATTCTTTCCGCGGCTTTAACTTTCATCTCTTCTGTTTCTGTTGTTTGGGCGTTTGGATTTGCACCGCTGAAAAAGAAAAAAAAAAAACAAAGATAAGATAAGTATTTTTCTGTATAACCTGAGGTAGCGCGTTCAGAGACTGAGAAACCGTTTGTAAAATAGTTTGTTGGCTTTTAACTATATTATATCGTTAATTATATTGTTAGGCTTTTTAACAGTTCATTAGAAAATAGTCAATAGGTTATTATGTTAATTATATTAAGTGTCCCCATCGGCTAGATGTAAAAACACATTAATAAAGTTTATGTATGTATGTCGCCAATCAGTTGGGGCCACTTCGGGGTTCTGTAATAAGTCTGTATACGAGCCAAGTGGCCCATCAGGCTGGCGCGTATCCCGGTTTCTGTACTCATGAAGCGAGTAGGAACATTTCTACTCCCCCCTGGATGGGATGCTAGTCCATCGCAGGGTTACCCCCAGCATTAAATTCGCCGGTACTCATTTGTACACCTGGGTGGAGAGAGGCACTGTAAGAGTAGAGTGTATTGCCCAAGAACACAACACAATTTCCCCGGCCAGGGCTCGCAACCGGACCGTTCGATCCGGAGGCGAGCGCACTAACAATGAGTCCTCCTCCCCACCAATAGTCTGTAATGATTACAGACTATTCAATTTTTTTACACTATTTCTTGGCAAGCAAAGTTACTGAAGAAGACACGCATCTAAATAGTAATTTGTCGGTGCCTACTTGTTAAGAAGTTCAGACACGAGTCTCGCCAGGCCTTTTCTCGCAGCAACATGCAGAGGCATCTCGCCATGCTTGTTGGTGTGGTTTGGTTGGGCTCCGTGCGAAGCTAAAAACAGACCTGCCTCCTCTCGACCAGAAGCAGCCGCCATATGAAGCAGGGAATCACCTTAAGTGAAAAAATGAATTAAAACAAAATTAAGTAATGACTGAAAACAGTACAGGTGAGATTAACCACTACAAGTGAAGTTCGGTTACATCGCACTGCCTGTCTATTTATCATCTTTGTGTCTATCACCACAGTTGACATAACGACAGAACTGATCCCAGCAGCATGCAGGGTGTTATGTTCCATGTCACACAATAACCCAGTAAATGATCTAGCGTGCCTGCCTACGTGTCAACCAGTACCTCAGTAGGTATGGCGCTCGACCAGAGAGATCAGAAGGTGATCAGATGTATTCGTCTCCCACACCTGTTTTTTTTTTTTCTTCGTTATTGGTGTCTGTTTGATTAAGGGGTAATTCCACACAAAGTGTGATAACGAGTCACGAAACAAAATTTATCTACCCTTTTAAAAAGAAGTGAATGTCACCGATTTCTCTCTGCATTTTAGCTCTTCCAAACCCTGGGGTTCTGTGTTTGAGTTAGCTACAAACTGACTGGTGACAAACTTCGGCCTGGAAATGTTACGCATTCAAATTTCTCATCAGAGTGTTGGTTCGGCTGAAATAGACTGTTCACGCGCTAGCGTCCACTTCTCTCGCGATTTTATCCGCGCGTTCAACGATCGAATCGAGAAAATAAAGCGCTGTGAACAGTCTATACCTGGGATACAATCCTACACTTTTTTTCTGAAGGATGAAGCTTTATAAATTCAGTAAATTTATAATCTGTACAGATACAGTAATAGTGTGGATCATCTTCAAAATCAACAACAACAAAAACAACAACAACAACAACAGGAAGAGAGACCAGTCACCTGTTATATTGTTGATAGCGTCAGGACTCGCCCCATGCTTCACAAGCTTTGCCGCCAAGCTGTCTTCATCCACTGGATCAACTCGTGTGTCACGTGATAACGCCAGCCACAACGGCACCCGACCCTCGTTATCACGCAGCTCAAGATTGAGCCTGAAATGAACGGCAAATGAGACCATGCAATCAGCATGGAATATCCCTGAAACATACTCCAAGTAGTGCTTTCCATCTTAACACAAGAACACGAGATTCTCAGAATCAAAAAATACGATGAATGCTGGTTTCCAGTAAGGAGAATTAATATTTTAAACCTACTCACTTGGCTTTCTGAAGAAGAACGCTAAGAACGGCATCATTCTGAGCTTCTATGGCTCTGTGTAAAGCAGTCCTGAGATATGAAGACACACATGGACACGTAAGATATTGGCAGTTAGGAAAAAAAGTCATTTTTGACAAATTTCCATTTAAAAGAGCTACGTCACAATTTGTACATCTTGAAAAGTTTAGCCTAAATGTAAAGTTCGTTGTTGGCAATCTGCGTTAATCTTCTCCATCCTTAACCAACCTTGTTCCTTTATGCTTTATTACTAGGGTATCTAAAAGATAATAATGCTGCGGCACATTCTATTGATAGTGCCATATTTTACGCAGTGATTCATCTACAACTTCATGCATGATGACACATGGATGGCGAGGTGTGACAAGGGATCGTGACAAAAAAGCATATAGTGATCTGACCCATGTTTGAACATAAAAAGATACACATCAATCTCCCCTTTACCAGATCTCGAAAATCGAAAGATGTGGAAGTTGTAGGAGCAGAAATCTAACTTATAAATTCTGTATTGATACGCATTAAATGTCTCAAGAATGTTGACAGACTGTGTCGAGGACGCGTCCATCGCGATGTGTGAAAATGCTAAAGCTTTAGCTTAAATTCATGTTTGGATGAAAAGAAATAGATCGCAGCATATATGAAATTAGCGTGTTCTACGGTTTTCGTTTGTTTTAATTATTCTGCGAGCTTTAGGAGCGACGATTTCTCTTCATTTAAGAATTCGGCCTGCTAAGAAATGACATACTAAGTTTAAAATTAAGATGTCACAATTAATCGTCCAGATTTACAAACTTTCACATACTGCATGCATTAAGAACAAAAGCAAGAGTTGTGAAAGCAGGCACAATCTCCTTCACATCGTTTTACAGGTAAATCAGAGCAAAACACAACCACTAATCTTTCTACTGGAATCTACGCCAAAAGGCGTCCTCCTGTAGTTCGTGGCGCAACGCACTCTGGTAAAAAGTGGCGCAGTGCATTCTGGTTAAATGCGATGCATTCTGGTAAAAAGTGATGAATTCGAGAATTTGGATCCCCTTTTACATATTCTTCTTAAATCCTGTTTATGTTGCTGCTCGCTCGCTACGCTCGCTCCGCAGCAATTAGTTCTTTGGTGTTTTTCTGTCGTAGTAAACTACTATTTTCAGGTTTCCTTCAGTTTAAAGGTAATTACGTAGCTGGCCAAAATAACTCAAAATAACATGACTAAGCTCCTTTAAGCACTCAACAATCATTAAACCACCATGATGCAATCAGTTGCTTAGCAACTGATAGCCAAATTTCTTTGGGCCTTGGCCTCTTCCTTTGTCTAATTTCTTAAGCATGAAATTCACTCAAAGCATCTGTCCCATGTTGAATAAATAGGTGTAAGCAAAATGTTGGGGAAACTTGACATACATGTAGATTAGCCTATGTAGCAGGCATAAAACGGAGGAGACAGGAGGAAATGCAAGGAGAGCAAGGATGGAAGGAAGGATGGAAGGAAGGGGTATGATAGAGAGGGGGGACGCCCATTATAAGACCCTTCCCCTACTGTGCATTGGCAGTTGCCAGCCAATAAGTTTGAAAATACTTTTAACACATAAACCTGGTTTTCACCTAAAAAATTGTTGGAAAAGTTCTTCCATGTTACACTTTCGATTGAGCCAGTACACAAGCAATGCTTTCTACACTCACCTCCCCGCACTGTCCTGCGCATCAGCATTGGCTCCATTTTCAAGCAGCAGAACAGCGATTCTTGCCATGCCCTCTGATGAAGTCATAGAAGGTGAATTGGTAACTCCAGTGGAAGCTGAAGAAGCTGACCAAGGCCTGCATGTAGAAACAGTACTACGATCAATGAAAGGGGCTACCACTGACCCAATGGTCATAGAATTTACTGAAAAATCACAGTAATGGCTAAAGAAACAGAGAAAACCCACAAAGGGGCTAGGATAGGCAAAATTGAAGAAGATTAAAACAGATTGCATTTGGGTAACCTTAAAAGGCATAAACCCAGCTTTTTGCAAGTTTATCTCAAGTTTATCTTGTCAATGTTGTACTACTTTGCACAGTGAATAGATCTTCAGTCTTACTATCTTTTAAGTATGTCTACAAACCTCTGGGCTGGGTTGTTCAAAGCCAATTAAGCCAACCCAGGATTAGTGAGAATTTTGATTTGAGTTTTGCAACTATTCGGTGATGTTTTCTGTTTACATTGTTTGTCCTTTAGTGTTGAATTTGAAAAATCTCAAACTATAAAAAACATATGCAGTGAAAAACATTTATATCCAAGAAAAATTGATACTTCAGTTAACTTTTAATCCTGGGTTAGCGTTAACCGGCTTTCGAACAACCCGGTACTGGTGTGCAACAACTCTGTTTTAAATCAAATGAAAGCTACTTGTATTGAGCAGCACTTTCACATGATGTTGTTTTTGTTCTTTCTAAATCAGTATGAAATGTGACTGACAGAACTTTATTTCTCACTTGTATGAAGCAGCCAAATGCAATGGCGTCACATGTTCGCTGTGTGTCGCTGCACTTCCTCTTGCTCCATTCTTGACCAAAAATGTTGCTGAAAACTCGTCGCCCTGTGTGATGGCCTTATGTAACAAACACTTGCCATCATAATCAGCCATGTTGACATCACAGCCGTGACCAACGAGCGTCTTCGCTATGCTTTCTTGTTTTTCAGTGAGTGCGATGTGTAGTGGGACCAGTCCACTGGAGGGTTCCAATTCATTAAGCTTACCTGGTAGCTAGAAAAGAAACATGTAATGATGTAGATAATGACAATAATTATTATTGTCAACATAAATAATAAAATTAGAGTTGTCCAACGCTTCAATATTGCTGCCATCAGTATCAAGGTAAAAATGACAGTTTTATCACAGTGTGAATATAAATTATTGGAACTAGTATAATAGACATTTGCTTGTAATCTCACATAAAAAGTGCCGTGCTGATAGAGTCAGTTTGCACGCTAAAAGTTGTCTCAAGATCTTGAATAATTAACATTTTGTGGATAAGACAATCACTTTTGCTGCAGCATTTTTTCAGTACTGAAAAATTGTTAATTAAAACCAGTTTTGAGATCCTGGACATGTCAAACATGTGCTTTCCAATGACAAATTCCGGGTAGTGTATTCAGCAATATGTTGGTGTAAGTGTCGGTTGGTGTTTATAAAATAATAATCATTTGAAAATCATTTAATATAAATACAGGTTTATCTCTACATACATGTAGATGCACTCCACAGTGTATTGTTCCAGAAAATATCAAACTATCCCTCCCCTGGTTTAAACTCCCTTCAGACCCTAACCCCGGTCACCGTTTTGATAACTTTTACAACTGTAACTTCTACAATAGACCATTTCTAAGTTACCTTGTGCCTTTATTTCAAAACAAGTCCTCATGCAAAACCTTTCATTGAAAATGAATTTGATTGCATAAAATTGTTTTCCACAAGGTTCAAGTTGACACAGAGGCAAAAAGGCAACTTGGAAATGGCCTATGAGATAAGACTTTTAAATGCTTGCTGTACTTAAAAACAAGAAAAAAACTACAGAATGAGCTGCCTCTTAATTTCTAACAAAATTTATAATTCATATCATAAAAGGTGTTTTTTGGTTTACCTGTGAGTTGAACTCTATAAGGAATAGAAAAACTACATCTTCTCTGTGATGTCTGACTGCAAGATGAAGTGGAAAGCCAGACTTTGACTTGAACATTTCGTAAAGTAGCGGTGCACTCATACTGCTGAAGTCCTCTGTTTTCAGGTCATGCTAAAGTCATGAAACATATTCAACCTTTTTAACAAATCCACTCAAAAGAAACATAATCCAGGTCTAGAAAATAATTAGTAACATGCATCCCTAGTAATGATATGCATGAAAATTAAATTTCTCTGATAGCATCATGGAGGCCCATTTAGGGGGTGTCCGAGTATCGCAATTAAATCCTGTTAATTTTTGGCATAAGCATCCTGTTAATTCCAGTTGCAAAAATTAATGATTTCCCTTCTCAATATCCAATTTAAGCTGATCTTAATATCCCATATCCCTGGCCATTAATTTTTCCTCCGTATATCCTGCATCATTCCTGTTAATTTTTTAACCAAATATATCCTGTATCTTGAAAACCCCTTACAGAGCCTCATCATGACAGAAGCATATGATCATCATGATTCATAATAGACCTCAAATGGACATGATCTTTCGTGAATATTTAAACAAAAGACTTGTCTCACTACTTCATGTATGTGAGCAGTAGACATTGCAGAGGAGAATCTGTATGTCATCAAAACTTCACCAACCCAGTGATTAGAGATGATTTCTGCACAGTACTTCTGCAAGTCCTTGGCACCTATATCTTCAGCCGTCTGATAAAACTTGATACAGTTCGATACGGACACTGACGACATCAACATCTTCTCGCACCTAGCAGATGAAAACAGGTTTTTTCAACATTGGAATCAATGATGTAAAGTTTATATGAAATAATTCAATTAATTGACCTCGTTCCCAATGTGTGGCTTCATAGCTCAGTTGGTAGAACATCGCACCGGTATCGCGGGGGTCACGGGTTCGAATCCCGTTGAAGCCCTGATTTTTTCAGGCTTCTTCTTTCCAATTTCTTAAATTGGAAAATTAACTGCGATGATCAATCTTCACTTTCATTGGAATCAATCTTACTGCTGCAAACACATTGATGCTCCCTAGTGATATCAATTCATGGTCAGCTTACGATGTACATGAGACTCATTTCTTTATTGAATGATAGTGTTAAGAGAAAAGAAACATAGGCACGCAAGGCGCGCAAGAGTTATTTTTTTCTGTGAAGTTTTGGAGATAGAAACATTCATGGTACAGTAATGATTTGGTTAATTTGACAAGTTTTTTTGGTTGCGATGTTACATCGGTCATGGTAAGATAGCTAAATAGTAAGCCATAAAATGTTTGACTGAACAAACTACAGTAATCTGACACGTTTCCAGATTAATGTAGATACCATCTTATTTTCTAACAGGCAATTTGATTCGCTCTTTGATACAACCCGCACTGTGATTGGTGTGACACGCGCACATGCATAACTCCCTCGCTCACCGATCACATAACCCTTCCAAACCCCAAGAGAAATTTTTGCTCAAAAATACTCAAGTTAATTTAGAGACTTTTTCGCATTTTATACAAGTCGTAAGTTTACCTTTTTACACAGCACAACACAACACAACACAACTTCACCGAAACTAGAGAGAAAGAGAAAAAAAACCTCTGACACGTTGAAAGTCTGATTTAATTAAATGCACTTTAACTTGGTGCCACGCAGTCTTCAAAGAACATTTGAACAGTTTTCATACTTTTTACCTTTAAAAATATCGGACTGAAATGAATGTCATCAAATAAAACTATTAAACTGCTACTGCAGAGACGTAAAAACCGTCCAGAAACGAAACCTTCTTTTTTGTTTAATATCCTGGAAACAATAGCCGATAACTTGTCAGCTCTAATGAATGAATTGCCAGTAATCGGATACCCGTAATTGCACAAAGAACTCTGGGATCGTCAGGGGGCAAACATTGCAAGTCGCTAGAAGGAAATGTATGGCGAAAAGTTGTTTCGACACCCAAAAACATGATTTTGTGGAGTGATCAACGCTTTTTCGCCGTAGTTTTATCGCAAATGGATTTTGGCAATGTTGATACATGGAAAATGTAAGTTTTTGTTTGAATAACCGTGATATAAGTGATAAAATTTACCGATAAACTCCCTTTTGCTTGCGTGAGGTTTATTGTGAAATACATTGAAGAGAATTTTGAAAATTTCAATACATGCCTGATCTCGAGAGGCTACCCGGAGCAAATGGTAGAAAAGACCCCCTGAGAAGTTACATATAAAGGCAGAAAAGAAGCTCTAAAACAGAAATCGAAAATTGCAGAAGGAACCACTAACCTTTGTGTCGGGCAATTTCACTCAACCGTCAATACCAAACTTTGGAAAGCATAATTACACACAAATGGCACTTTTAAATACAAATACTCAGAGATATATTCAAGGAGCCACCCTTGATCTGTTGTAGAAAAGGAAACCACTGAAATATGTGCTTGTAAAAGCAGAACGAAGGCTTTGAGCAACACGGTAGCCACACAGCATGAGTCGCGCGGACTCATTTGTCATTAAATCAACTCCAGACAGTACAATGATCGCCACCGGGCTTATTTCCAGTGTTATTTGTATGACTGAGCTTTCAAATAAGCCAAAAGTAGCCTGCACACAACTTGAAAGGCTTTACTGGGTTATTTCCTCTCGATTTATACCTAATTAATTTTGTAATATTTTCACACCATTCCGCGATGTAAATTTCTCAATAACGCTCGCGTAAGCAATGGAGTTTATCGGTAGGTTTTATCACATATTTCACGGTTATTCAAACAAAAACTCACATATTCCACATATCAACATTGCCCAAATCCATTCGCGATAAAAACGACGGCGAAAAAGCGTTGATCTCTCTCACAAATCGTTTTCTTGTACCTCGAAGCAACTTTTTGCCATACATTTTCTTCTAGCGACTAGCAATGTTTGCCCCCTGGCGATCCCAGAGTTCTTCACGCAAACACGGGTATCCGATTACTGGCAACTCATTCATTGAATTTACTCCCATATAAAAAACAAAAGTGTTAAGTTACCATTTGTTACTAAAGATAGCAAATATCTCGTGGGAAAGAGTGGTGACGATTCGTCAGCTCTAATTGAATTTACTCCCTTGTGAAAAACAAGAGTGTCAAATTACACTTTGTAACTAAAAAACAAAAATGTCTCGTTATATTTGCATGCAACAAGAACAAAGCAATTGCTATCCGCACTTAATATTGTAAACGTGAGAACTGTTTCAAATCTAAAGTCTCGTCCCCTCTAAGACATGTCCTAAGAACTAGACGCGACGATTCGTGACCTCTAATTGAATTTATTCCTTGTGAAAAACAAAAGTATCAAATTACCTTTGTGACTAAAAATAAAAATATCTCGTTGCATTTGCATACTACTAACTCACGAACTGTTCCAAACCTCAAGGCTCATCTCGTTCATTTAACTAAAATCCTCGGCCTAACCAACAGAAAATGTCGAAGTAAACCCTGTATATGAATACTTCCTCCTCTTTTATGGAAGAATAAATATGGCCGTTCTGAACTCTATCGGGATCAAATCTTCACGCATACCACTTACCTTTACAACAAGAAATTTGATTGGCTGTTTATAGTAGATCCAATCTGATTGGTGTGACATACATACATCTCTCACTCACTCACTCACTCACTCACTCACTCACTCACTCACTCACCCATTGACCCGTCCATAACATACCCGACGCGCCGACTAAGAGGTATTTTTTTTTACAAAAAAATAACTCAAAAATGTACTTCATGTAGATCATGTCGATAAGAAGATTGTATTTGGTTTAAAAATACAATAATAATAAATAAATTTTTGTAACTAATTTTTACAAGGCTTAAAGGGTTTCAAAGACTGAAAAAGCAAAAAACTAAATGTTTTCAACATTACGTTAACTTCAGGTTACTTATCCTGAAAATGACTTCTAAAAATTAGTTATAAAATATCTCCAGCGAATATCATGGGCATTTCTTTTTGTGCTGCGCTGTTTTCACTGAAGGTTAAGCTCATTTTATAGTCAGCCGTACTCAGTTCCTTTTTATCAACTGCTTTCTATGTTAAAAAGTTTTTGATTTGTAAGTACATTCACTTGACCATGCCTGTTTTTTTGTTACTGTACCTCTCCTTTAGCTCTTTAAGTCTGTACTTTTTTGCAGCTTTAACCAGCTCTATAAGGAAAGCTTCATCATGGGGGATCTCTGCCTGGTCAGTATAGACCCACTTCATCAATGTCAAGCCCACAGATGAACTTACATCTAAAAGGAACAGCCTCCACATTAATATAAACTGATAATTACCATATTGTTAAAAAATGCGTAACACAAAACCATTGTTTAAGATGGCATTGAATTGCAATGAGCATATAGCACTATAAAGATGATTTCCAGCGCAAACTGCACAGTCTCAGCTCTCTAATGTTTGCAAGTCTCACTCGATAGAATGCAAATCGATGTCATTTGTTATGAACCACTTCTCTTATTTTTGAGGTATTTTAAATTATCTTTCCTACAGTTTTCTTGATTTTTACAGCTACTAAGTTGTTTCATCAAGTGATATCAGAAAGAACGAAACATCAACCTTTGCCTCCATAATGACAGTTAACATGAAACTGAATTTACATCATGAAAGTAGCTGCAAAATATTACATTTTAAGATGTCTTACATGAATCAAAACAAAAAACATGAACAGACTCTCGAGAGAGCTCAATAAAATGACAGTTACCTTGTTTTGTATACTCATCACCAGTTGAGAGTAATTATGTGACAGTGAATAGTTTATTACATGACAGTATTAGTGGTCAGGAGAATTAAGCAGAAAAAAGATGACAATAAAATTGCAATTTTAAAGGAAGATTTAATGTTACTGTAAATGCGTAATTTTGTATATATTAAACACTGAAGGCACTGAGTCACCTGTTAATTCAAGTTCACTGATCTCATTCAAATCTCTGTTAGACCAGTGATCCCCACGTGCCGCCAAAACAAACTTGTGCGCTTTAATTTTCTGGTCCGCAAAACATACAGTGATGTCACTGTAGATACAGTACATGTAAATAAAAAAATACAATATATTTAGTGCATCTGTTAATCAGCAGTTTTTGTGGTTTACAGTGCTACATAGATTGGTCTGGGATTAGTTCTAAGAAGTAATACTGATCTTATAGGCATCACCTATATAATAAACTTACATGTGTATAAATATGACAATTGTTATTAATAACTACATGTACTTATTAACTAAGAATGAGCTCTTTACAGGAAATCTCAAGTCGTGACCTTGCCTACATGTACATGTATTGACCAAGCAATAGCGAGGTCATTACAGCAAGGCTGAGGCTTGAGATTTTCCTGTAAGGACTGAATGTTCAAGGTTAATAGGTTATTTTAGTATATAGCTTTTTGCTTTAGTTTTGCAGGCCCATAATCAGCCCATGGGCATTATGGGAGAATAATACCCTATAATTGGCCAATCAAAGCGTGTGTTATATGGGCTACAAACAAAAGCCATATAGAAAAGAAAGGTATTACCCATAATAGGCTTACAGTGTTTCTAATATCAAACAATCCATCTAAAGGTCATTCCTTCAAGTCACTCAGTCTTACAAAATCCAGAGTTGAATGCTGCCCTTAGTGATAGAAACACTTGAAATGCATTACTGTATTTGTCATTTATGGAAATCCCCTTTGACAATGACATTTTATTTATTTTAGTCCTCATCTCACAGGTTATTATACAACCTGACTTGTTTTACAGCACTAGGCATGATTGAAACAGTCCTCTGCACCTGTACAAATCCTTGTCAAACAGTTCAGCAACAGTTTTCAGTAATCTGCTGACAAAGGTGTTTTCATGTTCTCCAGTCTGCCCAGATGTCGCTACTGCTACACTGTATTTCTGTTCCAGATCCACAAGCTTGTTCTGTAATTTGACATACTCCTGACGTAACAGGCTCAGGTGCCGTTCAAGCTTGGCCACCTGACCTACGTCCATTAACAAGTCAACGGAATGCAATAAAAAAACAACATCAGTGCTTGATACAGAAACTCAACAGCTTACCCCCCCCCCCCCCCCCCCACACACACACACACACACCACCCTCTTGACCTCTAATGGCCAAGTCTTATTGTTGACAAATGAGCAGAGTTTTTAGTTTCTTTTGCGCTGTGTTAGCGATTGGTTATTGAAGCGTTACAGCTGCTCATGGACGTGACGTCGGGACGAAAGATGATTTAACGGCCATTACTTCCCCAGTCAAAATCTTGAACCATGCCAGAAACATTGATTCTTGTATCATCGAGTGTGTTCACGAATCACGCGACGATAAACATGTTTTGATTCCGTAAATCTATTTTATTTTAAAAGTGAAATGTATATTACGAAAAAAAAAGATGTAACAAGCCATAGCGGAAGGAAATCGCTTATCACTGAACGCACAAAAGAAACAATGTCAAGCAAAATGAATGACAGTGCTTGCAACGTCTACCGGCGTGATCGATGTGATTTTAGAACTTTCGATAACGCTTCAAAAAACAGGCACTTTTCAAAATGCGCTTCTTGACGAATGTTTAAACAAGTCCACATGCAAAATTTACAATATAAGAGATCGCCGCACGTTTAAAGACAAAGTTAAACACACTCACCTTCGTCCGCCATCTTTGATCTTGATTCTGCGCACTAAGTAATCTATAGAGGGCAGAGGAGTGGGGGTCATCGGAGGACACCGAGGAAGGGTGGGTACAAAGTGATAATGCTTGTTCCTCATTTCTTATGAAGTGAAAAGTCATTTAACCTTACTCAATTTGTTGGATAATTGTTTTTTCCTCTGGAAGGAGAATGTTGAGAGGGAGGGGTAGGTTTTTCAGCCTTTTCCTACAATGTACATGTACAAGCTTGCTTACTGCCAACAAGTTTAATTGAAATATTTCAACAAAGATGCCACGTCTATGAGAGAGGTGAAAGAAAAAGTTTTTTGTTCGCCACATCAACACAATACAAATTGTCTATGTACGCAGTGTATCAATTTTTATTTTCGTTGTTCATTACTAATTCTGGTGACTGTTTTAGTTCCTGCTCCACAAAATATTTAATATCAATTTACAATTAATATTACAATTCCTGATCATAAAAAAAATTAATTTATCTTAATTATGTAGATATTACAGGTCAAATACACATTACTCATAGTCTGTGACGATGAACATTTGTATTATTTACAATATAATTTTTAGTGTTTTCACTGTAACTGTTGCATTTCTTTTCTTGAATTTATAACATGAATGATCTATACAAAAACTGGATCATTCCAAACAATGTAAAAATGTTGAAACATTGCATTTATAGATGCCAAATGTCTTTGCTGAACAGCAAAACAAAGCAATCGGTACAATGTCATAATTTGACCACAAACAGAATTCATTTTGCTTTTACCGTTTTTTAACTTTTGAAATTGGATTGTGTTTTTAACGAGAACTACTCAATCAACATGACAAAAACAAAGAAATTCTGGTAGTTGAAGTCAAGTGACATTAGAATACAAATTGCCTATTGGCAAAACCTTCTCTGGGGCAGATCTAAAGGGGGTTCAGGGGATTGGTCAAACCCCTTAAATTAAAGAAAAAATGAGACATCATAGCTCGCCGACTTAGCCTCAGAATGCCGGAAATCCCATTTCCAAGAACCTCAATTATAAAAATTTTCCGGGGGAAGAAGCTCCAGGAATCCCCTACAAAGGAACACCTTCGGAAGTCTGCATCTCAAACCCTATTCTCTAAATCCTGTATCTGCCCCAGCTTCTAATGCATTGTTTACTAATCTACACGTGTTTTAAAATCTTGGTACAATTCCATTGCGCTGGGTCTTGATTTCAAATATACCAGAAATCATTCAAGACAGAGGCATGATATGCAAGCAGTCAGAAAACACATTTTCATGGTCATGGTAAGAGAGTATGTTATGTGCATTATGATGTTAGAATATTCCTGAATACACCTCTATGACTTGAGACCATCATGTTTCCAAAATTCTTTACATTTCACCCATATTGAGGCACTGTAAAGTTCATGAAGATATCTGAACACACTACTGTGTTCTGAAAGATATACGCTTTCATCTGTTTGAGCCCAAGACCTCGCCAGGGTCCTAGGTTGTCCTCTTTCCAGACTTGGAGTTGGAATGTTCTCATACATTGTGCGTGCATTGTTTCTTCTTCGTTCAGATTTTGGTCTCATATTCCGTGGCAATGCTTCACGCTTTACTCTCGTAATCAAGTCAAAGTCATCCTTACTTCTGGATGGTGCATTTCCACTCAATCTGCTAAACAAGTCTTCATTATGCATGTCTTCTAACCGTTCAAGATCAGAATAGCTCAGGGGCATAAGATCTGGGGAGTGTTTAGGGAACAAATAGAAACCTTCGTCTAATGAGAACTCATTTTGAATCGGAATCTCGTCATCATCATCATCATTATCATCATCAAGGTTTATCAGATTACCGATTGCTGCGTCTGTTCTACTTAGACTGACATCACCACTGCTAACAACTACTCCATCTTGCCTCTTGGGAAATTCTAGATTATCAAGTGTATCATTTTTACCGACCCTGCGATCTTCTGTAGCAGTTGCAACAGGCATGTGGAAAATAGGCTCAGCATTCGATCTGTCCTCTTCAGTATCAACAGTGTTAAAGTTTGAAGCACCGGAAACGTTCGATGTTAAATTTGAACTATTGTTGCTCGAGCTTGAAGTAACAAGGTCGTTCTCCTCCGATGTAAGCTTTTCTAATGTACTTTCAAAAGACTCCACCATCATTCTCAAGTATTCATAACTCGAATGGGTGATCGCCCTCATCCAAGATTCCATTTCTTTCGAAGTGTCAGCACCGAGGATGTAAGTTCTCGAACCATCTCCGCCAAATGTGATCTGGAAGGCGTACGGTTCCCCGCTTTCCGCTAACTCAACGTGGCAATTGTCCAACACAATGACTCCAATGGGTTCCTTGTCCGATCGTTTCTCGAAGTAATACAAAAGATTGCCCTTCAAAATAAACCACCGTCGCTGATAGCCTCGGTTGAGTTCGCCTTTCTTGTTCAGGAAACCCTCTTTGTCGGTTGGGGCGGAGGAAGTAGAAAATTCAGCAACGCACCTCTCGTTCAGTCTCATGACAATTAACTTGATTTTTACCCAGCTCGTACAGATATTTTATCGTATACGCTATCCCTTAGGAAATAGACAAGGTAAGCTTTCAATATTCAAACAAAACCCTTCAAAAGTTCATAGGTGTTCGTGGTCGAATCTGGAACCCAGTCAAGACCAGGCGCCATATTGTTGATGATCACGTGACCTTACGGACAAAAGAGTAAAACTGGGCTCGATTTATTTTGCGATAACCACAGAAATTCTCGCGCGCTCATTGGCTAATTTTCATTGTCAATAAGAGGACGGACACACGAATTTATAATTTATGCGATGCGTCAACGAGCGAGAGCGAACAAATTGACAATTTGTTATCGTAAAAAAAATTGACGTTAGTTTTTAATGCGTCTGACAAACAATAGACTGCAAGGCTGACACTACGTGAAAGACGTTTTGAGACACCAACATTGAGAGCCGATAGCAACAGTGGACAGCTGTTTCGTCCTTATTCAGCTTATTGCGACTCATCAGCACTGTGTGGCGAAGATATGTAAAACAAGGCATGGCGTTACATAGCTTCGCTACACAGTGCTGATGAGTCCCAATAAGGACGAAACAGATGTCGACTGTTGCGATCCAGCTTTATCGGCCCTCCGATGTTGGTGTCTCGAAACGTCTCTCGCGGAGTATCAGCCTTGCAGTCTATTGTTTGTCATCATATTTTTTGGGCTGAGATTTCTTGTAGATCCTGCGTTAGCAGCGTTTTTCGTATGCGGTCTAGACTGCGAGCGGTCTCTTTTTTTATCGAAAATCCGTAGGGAAGAACGAAAAACAAGTAAGCTTACGAGCGTGACGTGCGAGCGGCGATTCCGCCTGTCACGCTCACAGTCACGCTCGCACGCTTAGTTGTTTGGCGTTCTTCCCCAAGGCTTTTGAGGAAAAGAGAGACTGCTCGCACTCTATATGCGGTCCCTTGCAGTTTCTGGTTTCACATTTAATGCGTCTGTCCTGTTATTGACATGAATTTCGTCATAACATTGTCAAGGTAGTCTGCGGATCCACTCGGAATGGGTCTACAGCTCCTTTCACGATGTTATGACAAAATTCATGACCAATAACAGGACAGACGCATAAAAATCTGACGTCAATTTGTTTTTTAAACAAATATACGACACGTTCTCGTCTCCAGAGGCCGCGCTCCTTTTGGTCAGCACCGAGAGTTCACTGAGGATGAAGAGTAAAGCTGGGTTCTAATCTCGTGACAAGTCCGAGGTAGGAGAGGCTATCAAGGCCGCGTGTCTGTCAGCTGAATATACAGCAATGGAGTTTATGCAACTTCTTCTCTTTTTGCTCCCGGTTTGGGCCTGCCTTACTGAAGTGGATGGAAAAGAGAGCTTCGCTTCCATTGTGTTTGATTCTGATGGCCAACTGATGATAAACGCGGGATATGACTCGTCCCAGCCGATGGTGGCTTGGGGTAAATTTCGTGACGAAATCAATTCCACTGGGTAAGACGAATTTATCTTATTAGTTATAAATTCCATGTTGTTTACTTGATGTATTTCGACGGTAACTATACCTGTCAATGTATTAAAAGTGCAGAGTTGCATAATTGTCAAAGTTTTGCCAGGATGAGATGTAGAAAGGGAGGTAACTCCGTAAAAACTAAAATCTTAAGTTAAGATTTTTCGTCTTACCTCAGCACGAGAACAAAAGCGGACGTAAGTTGGCAGCTATTGCTCTGGTGCTGAGGTAAGGCGAAAAATCTTAAATTAATATTACGGAGTATCCCGTACAAAGAGTTTTTTTTCCGCATTCAAAATGCGGGAAAAAACTGGCCGCGCACAAATTGCTACCCAGGCTAAAAAAAGCAAATGAAAAAGTCATCAAGTGATTGATAGAGGCAACAAAACAGATCTGCATGATTTCATCGTCATGAGATGTTCTCCTCGTCATATGAGGAAGTAGTCATGTGTCAGAACACAAAAGCTATCAGATGAGACAAAGTGGTTCAAACCATTATATTTTTTGGACGGGGATGGGGAGATGGGACTGGACAATCCGAAATAAACAATTCCTGCACAGCAAAAACTGCTTCAAAACAAAATGCTGCAAGGAGGGGCAGGATACCTCAGCACCAGAACAGAAGCCGACATAAGTTGTCAGCCATTGTTCTGGTGCTGAGGAAATAAACAATTCCTGCACAGCAAAAACTACTCAAAAAAAAATTCCTGGAAGGGGCAGCATTGGGAAAAAAATCAAGCAAGTGCTTTCTACTTACATTATTTTGATTTTTGATGTTATTGCACATTAGCTATTGCCCTCCAAGAAAAATCATGCACAACCTAAAGGTGAGAAAAAAATTCAATGCCCCAGAACGTTGCCCAACCACCCCCCCCCCCCCCTCCCTTAAAGAAAGATACCGGTAATGATCCTTCCCTTACTACTTTCAGTGACTTATATTATTGAGTTAAATTAATGTTCATTTTCTTTGTTTTCTTTTACAAAAGATGGTCTTTCCTGGAGGTACATTCAAATGCTTCATTACCAGACAAGACACAAGCAATGGCAGCAGGGATGGCAGAGGGAGTGCTCACTGCAAAACTCATGTACAAAAGCTATCAAAATACCCTGGCTGGCTACTGTGATGCTGACCCTGACTTCTGCACAAAACTGGGTAAATTCCTTGGTGAAAATCTAAAGTGGATGATGGAGCAAATCACTAGCAACCCTAAAGATGAATATTGGTACCAGGTGAGCGCTTTAGATTTATGATTTAACTTACCACTCAACCAACTTACGGGAGGCACAGTTGCCTCATGGTTAGTGCGCTTGTCTCTGGATCAAGCAGTTCGGGTTGGAACCCCACTCTGCATTGTGTACTTGGGCAAGACACTTTATTCTCACACTTCCTCTCTCCACCCAGGTGTTGAAATGGGTACTAGCAAACTTAATGCTGGGGATAACCTTATGATGGGCTAGCATTCCATCCAGGGAAGAGTAGAAATACTCCTAGTAACTTGCTTCGTGTTACAGAAATGGCAATAAGCTCTGACCTGATGGGCCACTTGGCTCATATGCAGACTTAACCTTACTTCTCAACCACTTCATTAAAATGCAAGGTCCTTTAAAAGGGGGTGGGTCTGTGGGGCGGGAACCTGGGAGAATAAGGGGCAGGAGACAGGAGAGGAAAGGGCGGAAAGTTGGAGAGGAAAACGTGGGAAGCAGGAGTTCTAAGAAGGCAGGAATCATTTCTTAAGCGTTAAAATACTTTCAAAAACAAGAACCCAAAATGTTATTTGACTTACATTTAGCCTATTTTGAGACTTCTGGGCCTACAGAAAAACGAAGATTTGTCCTTGGGCTAAATAACTGAGGCTTACTGACATGAAATGTTATCGCTTAAGGTTTTAAAAGACGTGAGTAAGAGGAGCAAGGCTGAAAACAAAGGAAAAACGCAAAAGGAAATGCGTATAAATAAAGGAGTGCACAGCTAAATGACAAGGATGTGTTTTTTGAGTCTCTTTATCCACAAGGGACTGGAGCAAGATGGGCGGGAGTTGGAAGAAAAAGGTACGGGAAGTGGGAGAGCAGGGTACGGGAAGCAGGAGGTTCTGACCCCCCTGTCCCCTCCCCCACCTAAAAGCTCAAGATTAATTAACATGTTGGGGTATATGACTGTCTATGAATACCAGGTACTCACAATTGATATTACCTATTCATTAATTGTTGGTATATTATTTATAAATTAATGATTAAGTCATGGCTGCAACAAATTGTTAATAAAGGAAGTATCTGTTATTGTATATGACTACTAGATCCCACTGGTATAAACATGAATTAAGAACTGAATGGGTACTAATCTGTGTTGTACATGTAAGCATTTCTTAATTATTAAATCAATAATGTATCATAATAACAGATAAACCTGATCCTTGAGCAGTTTGAAGGAATTAAACAAGGTTATCTCCACGATACATCTATTCCTCCTATTGATGATTTTGGATTCCTGTGAGTATGCTATAACATTTAAAATCATTTATTTTTGCTACTTAATTGTTTTCAAAACAGTGATCACTTTCATTTTGTTTACTGCTTATCAGAAATCATGCATAGTTGTGAAGCTAAGAAATGACCAGAAAAAATTTATAATTTGAGAAACCTTACAGGTGGCATTATAATATGTAGTGCCCTGTCTGCCGAACTTGCAACTGTGAGTGTGTGTTGAATGTCTAGGGCTAAAGACCATCTGTTCCTTAAGTAATTTAGTTTTCTTTGGTTGAATTTTGTTGGTTGGAATTGTTAAGTCTGATGCAAGCTGACTGTGACTTGGAAGATCTGGAGCAGGTTTTAGGAAAGAAGGAAGTCCGCCGTGTGTTTGGCTCAGGTTCCTGTTCTGCACTGATTAAGGTTTTGCCAGGCAACAAAGACCTGTACATTTCTCATGTCACTTGGACATCTTATGCAGAGTTGCTGAGAGTTTTTAAACTGTATGATATTGGAGTGACTGTGAGAGGAAGTGCAGGTGAGTGCTGTTCGACAAAAAAAAATATTTCAGGGTGCAACAATACAATGTACACATAAGTCACATTCAATATTTAGATTATGGTTTACATATTTATGATTACTCACTGTCTTAATAAATTTTCATGAGAGCTAGTATCATATGTTGCAGGTTGGATGAAAAAAATAAAGGTTAAATTACAGTGGAATCCCGAGTTTTGTAACCTCCAAGGGAAACAAAAATTGGTTTGAAAAATTGGGTAGTTTTTGAAGTCAAGGGTTAAATTACATTGTTCAACTGAGAGAAGGGAAAGTACTTTTGGTTCCAAATATCTGGGGGTTAACTGGAGGTTCAAAACATTGGGATTCCACTTAATTCTAAGAGCCACTAGGTGGTTTATCAGAGCAGCGGTTTCTGTAGCGTGATGTGACTACAGAGGTTTCCCCTTGGAAGCATTTTGTGATTTGTTGCTACCCAAAATTCTATTTCCTGGGTGAAGAGAGGCACTGTGAGAAGAATATCTCATTGTTTCCAGTTCTAACGACGCTAACAAACCTTGAGCCCAACCCAGCAGAGCATTTACATCAATCCTAGATGGTAACTTTATATATTAATGTTATATTTTTAGCCCAGTTAAAAATTATTAATTTAAGAGCTAGACGTTCTATTGTGTAATTTGGGTTACCTATGTACTTTTTGACGGATATTGGATATATGGCATGGTACATGATGGTGTATATCAGTTGATATTGAGACCAGTTCATGGATTTTGATTTTACGAGTTATTTTCTTCCCTTCCTTTCCACCCTAAACTGGGTGAAGTTTTGTTTCTGCAGGTTTTAATTACTTTTTCCTTTCAAGTTTCCCTGTACTGGAAATAAACTAATTCCTTTCCCAAAGAAATGTTGTGGTGGTAGTGTCTTGTGTTTTAGTTAATTTTGCTGGTGAATTGTCAGAAAATATTATTTATTACTACTACCTCAAATTCTGCAGTAGTGACATAAAAATCTTTGATGACCAGTTCATTTTAATTAATATATTTTTCAGATGAAATTATTCCTGGAAGAAAGCAGAGTTTCTCTTCTTACCCTGGCACTATGGCAAGTTTGGATGACTTTTACATGTTAAGCAGTGGAATGGTCAGTATACATGAAACATTTTGGCGCAAATATTTTTAATTAATATACTAATTGATCATTGAACAAACTCTCGCAATGTCTGTATAACAGTGCAGTTACAAAATCTTTGTTATTATTCTGTCATTCACTCTTCACAGATCCTGTGCACAACATGCAAATTTAATGTAACATTCAAGAAGATTTTTCTGACAGATCCCAACAATGTCACATTTTAGTTTAATTGGCTTTCAAAATGCATGCAGTCTTTCACAGTTTGATTAGTTTAATTTAGAAAATAACTATTCTGCTCAATCATTTGAAATATTACTTATGGCCTTGTAGATAAAAGTACTATGTAACTTTCTGCATTATTTTTTTGACTATACAATAAATTTATTTATTTATGTATTTCCTCTATTACTGATATATTAGATTTTGGCATACAGTTAGGTTCTTTTGTTGATTTAGTTGCTTTGGAAACGATGTACATGCACTTTTCAGTCGTCATAGTTTGAAGGTGTAAAATAACCCTGAGTAGAGGAAGATTTAGATCTTAAAAATAAGGTTGATAATGAATCTCTTGCTATGGTATGAGCCCCAAAGGATATTGTTTTTCACCTGTTTTGGTCAGAAACAGGGTATCGATTTTGGTCGTTTTGGTCTAAAATAGGGTATGGCTTTTGCACAAGTTCTTGTCTTGAATTCAATTTAGAAGAAGCTTCTTTTTCCTCATTATCAATAAGACCAGCAACAAAAGCCCTTCACGATGCCTTTAACATCGGTCTGAACTAGGTAACTAATTATGAGACAGGTCTGAAACAGGGTCTTAAATAGGGTGTCAAATTTTTGGTCACATCACAGATGGGGTGGGGAAAATCGCAGATTTTGGTCTTAAATATGATAAGGGTTTTGGGAAGCAGGCCACACAACCCTACCCGATTTTTGTCAGAGTACCCCCTAGGAGAATTAATTCTCCTTTTTATCGCAGGTGTCTCAAGAAACCACCATTGATAACAGTAACCCTGACCTGTGGAAGTATGTAGTAGAGAGAGGAATCGTCTTAGAGTGGATACGCTCTATTGTAGCTAATCGATTGGCACGTACCACAGTAGAATGGGCTTATTACTTTTCACAGCACAACAGTGGAACGTAAGTCTTGTGTTTCAAGTATTCAGTTGTTTCATGTACAACTTTCCATGTTTTTGAGACGTTTGCTTTCTGCATTCAACTCAGAACACCTCGAAGCGGATAGACATTTAACTGTCCGCATGTGTGTCCAGACAATGCTAATAGCTATAGTACAAAATACTAATAATTCCTATCTTTTTATTTCTTTTTGTATTTGGATGTGTCCCACAGCTACAATAACGAGGTTAGTAAGACGTCTGTGTTGTGTTTTATTTATCCATAATGTGCAGAGTAGCAAGTAAATTTCTAGGGCAGTTCTAGGGGGTTTAGGAAATTCAGTCAAACCCCCTAGATCAAAGAAATGAGACATTGTAACACGCAGACTTAGCTTCAGAATGCCGGAAACCCCAATTCCGAGGACCACAGTTTTAACAATTTTCCAGCTTAACCTTCCTCTTCATGTGATGACCTTGACTATCCTTAGCTAATCTGAATGGGTTTGTTTATTATTATTTTCTTAGTGGATGGTCCTTGATTACAAGCAGTTCACTCCAGGCGAGCCCATCTACCCAGGGACCCTTTTGATCCTGGAGCAGATGCCTGGCATCATAGAAGTAGCAGATATGTCTGTTTACCTGCAGGAGAACACTTACTGGGCAAGCTACAACTTACCGTGAGTGGAAATAAATTAATAAAAGGAATTTGTAGGGCTAACCTCCAGTACAAGTCCCCCCCGGCCGTATTTCATGTTTCCTCAACGGGTCGCACCTATCTATTTTTGCCCTTGGGAGAAGAGAGGCACTGTGCGTGAGAGCAAAGCGTCTTGCTCACGCGTAAAAGTGTTCCCAACATGATCAACGCAATCATCATTCAAGCCAGGACTGATTGACCTTGAGTCCAGCGCCCCAACCATTTGGTCATCGTATTTCCGTTGGCGGGCTGCGCCTCTTAAAGATATAACAAGTGTTAATATAAATCTACTAGCGTTCCATCACAAATGCCGTTCTCTTATTGGCTACGCTAACACTATCTAATTCTTTTTAGTATAAATCTACTAGCGTTCTATGACGAATGCCGTTCTCTGATTGGCTACGCTACTCACTATCTATTCTGTTGTAGATAGTGAGTAGCGTAGCAGTGTCCGCTGGGAGCCGCCTCTTGGCGTTTTCGAATTGTCTATGAAGAGAATTTAGTTAAAGTTTTGAACGACCAGTAGATTTATACTAAAACAATTAGATTATTCAGTTTTCGCTCTCGATTTCTATGCGTGATTGTTGACTCGGGCTATGCCCTCGTCAACTATCACGCGATAGAAATCTCGAGCTCATAATCTAATTGTTTATTAGATAGGGCGTAGCCTAGCCGAGTGTGTGGTTGTTCACAAAATCGTCAGCTATCACGCGATAGAAATTTGAAGCTCAGAATCTGATTGTTTATTATATTTACTGAATCATACATTCTTTTCTCCAGGTATTTTCCATACATTTTCAACATAAGCGGTGCCAGGGCAAGGTACGAGAAGTTTGGCTCGTGGTTCAGTTATGAAGGTGCGCCTCGAGCACAGATGTTCAAGCGAGACCATGGCAAAGTCGTTGACATGGAAAGCATGATGAGACTGATGAGGTACAAGGCTGTTTAACTCACGGCCTGGTTTATTGCTTGTGAAACTTAATTCATGATTATGAGAAAATGCGAAAGATTATTCATCGCGGTTCACGTTCTCCAAACACGCAGAGCTTCGTCATTTCACGTTGTTAGGGACCTTACGCAAAACACGACGGCAACGGCAACGAGAACGTCACTAAACAAAAGGTTTGATGAGCAAACTATGATAATGGCTGTGCACGTGAATTATAATTCTTGGTACATTTCCTTGCCGTCCTCTGCAAAACAGCAACGTGAAATGACCTATTTCTGCGTTGTCTGGAGAACGTGAACCACAACGGCTAATTTTTCATATTTCTATTTGGAGCTGGACGCATTCGTAGCATATTCAGCAGGGCAAATTTTAATACCGACAAACACACTGGATAGTTTCAAATAAATGCGAAATTCCAAAGTAAAATAGAGGCACATTTTTTACGAGGCGTCGTCCTCGCCGTCGCCGTCGTATATGCGTAAGGTCCCTGCTGTTTCGTAGAGGACGGCTAAGAGGTGTACAAAAATTTATAACGCACGTGCATAACCATTGTTTTGCTCATAACACCTTTTGTTTGGTGACGTTCTCGTTGGCTTTGTCGTTATGACTGCGCGACGCAAGCTTATGTACGTATTCCTCAGGCTAATCAATATTAAACTTGGTTGGGTTGCGAAATTCTAGGTAAAAAAATATCCAGGTTCTTTTGATTTGAATGTCTTAAGTGTGTCAATCAACCCCCATCTCCGGTTCCTCACTTTTGTACAATGGACTGTGAAACGTTGGTTCGCATGGATTTAGATTTTACTTCCAAAAACATGTAATACTATTGCTTGAAGCTATTGAAGCTTATGCTGGCCAAGAAACTATGAGTGTTAGATTTGGGGCTCAAGTGTCAGTATGAAATCGATTGCAGTTCAAATTTTTTTCCCACTCAATTTAGTTGTAGTGGCTGAAGTATGGTGAACTAAAAGTCCTAGTGACATTTTCGACTAAAAGACGTTTGGTGTTAGCATCGCAATTGCTTCTAACACCGATAGTGTACTTCCCTCAGACTCACGCCGGAGATTTGTGATTTTCCAGGTACAATGATTATCAACATGACCCATTGTCACGTTGTAACTGCACCCCACCCTACAGTGGAGAGAATGCTATCTCGGCTCGGTCGGACTTGAACCCAGCGGATGGGAAGTATCCGTTTGGAGCACTGGGGCACAGAGAAGAGGGTGGAATTGACGCCAAGGTGAGGCTTTATAGTCTGCAAGAATACAACTCCAGGGTATCAATGTCGCCCAACGGCTAAAATCGACAAGGACGGAAAGCCTGGGCAAGGAAACACCAATGCGAGTTTCAAAGACGCTATAGGCCCTTTGCAGCTAGGCCATCACGTGACCTACTTTTCATAAATTTATGGGCTACTGTATAACTTAAAGAATGCCAGAAATGGAAAAGGCATGCCGAAAATATCTAAATGGCCAAGTTTGAGGCCCCTGGTATTAAAGAATGAGATTTTATGACGGTGTGAAGTTTTATAAAATTAAGACTTGTGTGAAAAATGTTGTAATGTTGGAGAGTAAGACTTTACTCTCGGGCAACATTTTCTATGGATATCCTCTAAATTTTCCAAAAATTCAAACTGTCGTATAGACTTACTCTTTAATTCCAGTGGTCTCAAACTTGGCCATTTTGATCTTTTCAGGCATTCTTTAAGTTATCGCCCATAATTCTATGAAAAGTTATAGCCCATAATATAAAAAAAGTTTGTTTAAAAAAATTGTCAAAGACTGCAAAAGGCCTATTGGGTTTTAAAGAAGATAAATTGTTGAGTTGGATAAGGGGGAGGGTAAACTTGTAGAAAAAAAGAACTTTTTAAAGCGTTAACTATAAAAAGGATCAGGTTGGGGAAATAGTCGCATATTACAGTCTATTGGTTATCAAATGTTCTCGAATATTTTCCACAATACTTTCCTGTTCTACTGAATGTAGTTTCTGCTAAGGGTTTTCTAAACTAAACCAGCTGTGAACGAGTCTGTTTACCTTTTTCTCCTTTTCATTTCCTTAAAGGTAACCAATTCAGAGTTGATCAAGGAATTACAGTGTATGGCGGTCAGCGGGCCAACACATGACCAGCAGCCGGTATTTAAGTGGAGCACATCAGGTTGGAAAAGGCCCATGGGACATCCTGACGCCTGGGACTTTGAACCAATCAAAGTCACGTGGGAGTGAGGCTATGTCACCAGCTCGCTCTGTAAATCTTTTTTTATTATTATTATCATTACTCGGAGTTGCCGTTTGTAAAAAACAATAATTCGTAACGAAAGAAAGAAAAAAAAGTTCGAAACGTCGTGCCATTTAATTTTTGTAGTTTCAGAAAAAGTAGCGATAAAATACCAATAAATTATATCTTTGACCTACTCTAAAATATTTTCTGTGAGGTATATTATTGCAGGAAATAGTTAGCCTTTGTAATGGAAAGCTACATGTTTTAATATCACCTTTGAACGAGGCGACGTTAACAGAGTGAGAAAGAGGAACCAGCTAGATGTTCCCAGATGTTGTAAATTTTATGTAACAAGTGTCTTCAGGAGCGTTCAATTCTGCGAAATGCTTAACGTGCTTTTAGACCGGCTAATGAAGACCTCCGCCCCTTCTGGCACGTTCAGTAGTGATGCGCGTGTTACTGTAAGCTTTTACAAGCAAAAGCGCACACGGCCCAAGGCTCCGGGAAATAAAATAACAAGTACGAGAGACCGTGTTTCCTTGCACATCCAAACACGCAGGACTGAGCTGATAACACGATGCGCAATGTAGAAAATTCACCAAAACCAAGGGTTAATAACGATAGTATCACAAAACGCATTTTGACTGAGTTCTTCGTCGGCAAGGATTTAAAAATCCTTGGTTCTTACACACTTCAGCCGGGAAGCACGTATTTTCTTTTGTCATCTTAACAAATTGTTCCAGTTAAACAGTCAAATACACAAGTATCTTTCTGTTACCCGTAAATCTAAGTCTTCCATGCACAACAGCCAAGTTGTCCAACACTAACAAATCACCCTTTTGCCACTTGAAACCAACTGCGCATGCCCTAGCCGCTGCCCGCAAGAGTTACAGCACTTCCGGTTCGATCTCACTTCCGTCGCCGGAGTATTGCGAGGCATTTTTTCATCTGGGATATCAGTGCCGATAAATCTTGGATTGACCTTTTCGTGCGTGCTATTGTGATTATACGCCTGGTTGAACCAAATTCTTTCTCCCGTTACCGGGTGACGAATGAACACTGGTTTGATTTGCCACAAGTGTAGATCCCCTCTGGCGTCGCATCTGAAGCTATAACCTTGTTGCTTCGCTCGTGTTTGTGCATCCTGATAACGTAAGAAACAGATCTGTGAGTCACTGATGGGGAACAAGTTACTTCTTGGCACTTGATAGGTTTTGATTATTTTCATCCAATCAAAAAACGAAGGCGATGCATGACGCATCACAAGCTAGAGCTGGGGAACAAATGGGTCTAATAAGTAGAAATGATTGTGGTAGCCATGACTTAAGTTTGAACTGACTGCAAAGAAGCCTGAAAACTATTCAGTGGCAGTTTCAACGGCATTTGAGTCCGTGGCTTCCATGCATGCATGTTTTCACATGCGAAAGAAAGAACGAAACAATCCCGTTATTGAGAATTAAGTATTCTTGCGACTCTCGATCGATTAAGCCGAACTGGCTATATACGCCGGCAAAACCGAGAAACCACCCAACTTCAAAATGTACTAGCCCGGGTTGTTCGAAAGGTGGATAACGTTATCCACCGGATAAATCACTAGCCAGTGGATAGCGTGGTTTGCTTTGTTAACACTTATCCACTGGATAGCGATTTATCCGGCGGATAGCGTTATCCAGCCTTCCAACAACTGGGGCCTGGTATTTTGCTGCGAAACGGGCTGAACTTTTAACTGATACTGGAAAAAACCACCGAAAATGTAACTGATTACCGAGATTCCCAGATGTTCGGGTAACCTTACGACTGGCACAGCACGCTGGTACAGACCTATTAGTCCTACTCCACTACACTTACTGTACCGCTGCTTTATCTAAATCCTCTTTCGCTTTATCTAAATCCTCTTTACAGACACCTGGAAAACGCGAAGAAGCCGCCAGTTGGCTACCAAGCGCACATCGCTAGGCTACTCACTACTACTACAGAATAGATACTGAGTAGCGTAGGCAATCAGCGAACGGCATTCGTCATAGAACGCTTGTAGATTTATACTATTAAATACTCATTAGTAGAATTTTACCAGTATACTAATGCGAATGCTGTAATCTTATTGGCTGAGCTACTCGTATACTATCAGCCATTAGAGTGTAGTGGCCGAAGGTCGTCTACGAAATGGCGACGTTTTTTTCGTTTAAACAAAGTTTGGAAGGAACATTTTGATGCAAATGGTAAATAAATTCCTGAGAAGACTAACAGAAAAATATTAATGGGCTCTTGACTTTAAAAATCTTGAAATTTTGAAAAAATATGATGACGCGCGCTCACAACTTCACTTCAAATGATAATTCAATCCGAGCGATCTTTCTAAGGCACAAAGTTTAATAATACGTCGAGAAGTAATTGGAAACCGTCCTTTGAAGTAAATTTCGGTTAGAATTCTACAACAACAATTAAATTATTCGCTCTCGAATTCTATGAGGCCTCGAGCTCATATTCTAATTGTTAATTATCCCTAATACAGTACCTTTCTATTCTCAGTTCTGAACACGTGCTCCGAGTTCAAGTATTCACTGTGAGATTTGTCGGGCAAGTAGCGCACATATTGCAGTTTTTTTTTTTCTTCAAACTTTCGTACAACTTCAGGATCCATTTTGGACAGGATGTCGCTGTTTTTAGCCAATGGTGTTTCGCCTCCACAACCGTCACCTGGTTCTTTCAGGCAGTAAAAGAAAACCTAATGAAGAAAACTTTGCATGAGTGAGAAGAATGTCAGGGAGGGATGGGACAGCTTGAACTTAGCCATGTGAGATTACATTCATACGCCACTAGGTTCTTTCGCAGCGATATCACCATTTTTGTCGCTATATTAACCCTTCTTTCAATCAAAATAACACCAGAAACCTAGCGGTTCACCTGCAATACCTAGACGAGAAATATAACAGCCAGCGTTTTGAAGGAGGGTTGTTAAATAGGAAATTTTTGTTTTCTCCGAGACACTTCAATAAAATGAGATGTGAGAAAAATATGTGTTTGAGCTAATCTTGGAAGGATAAACATCATTATAAGCCATTTCATTGTGTAATTCTACTGTATAACAGTTTGCTTCATTGCTCCCAGTATAGGTCCTAGTATTTTTGTCAACTTGGGTACGAGGGGCCGTGCCTCCTTCATAAGTTGTGGAGAGCTTTAAAACTGATAGATCTCTGGTCCCATCGCTTGATATATTAAGTTAAGTTCTGATTCAATTTTCAGAGGGATGAACCACTGCGAAAATTTGTTTTTGTTGCTTTAACTGTTTGCAACTTCAATGTACTCCGGTTTGAGGGATTTATTAAACACGATCGTAATAGCTCACCTGGCTTTATTCCTGATTTTTTCTCCGCTATATATCAGCTTGTCTTCAGTTCACAGCAGTTAAACTTAACTGTAACCCTATAAACCCCACCTTGACCCAAAATAATACTGACGTGACGATATGCGAGTTTGTGACTAGCCTGCCAGCAGGTGTGAAGAGTCGCGACTTTCTCGTCTCGCCAACCTCGTTCCCAGGGTCTGTCCTCTTAGCGCCCCCTGGAGCTAATTGACTAATTGACAATTAGAATGACAGAAGCTGAGAAAAATTTGCATATAAACCATGCAAACTGTATAAATAAAGATAAAGCTTTTCGCTGCTTACATCATCATTGTAATTGTTAATTAGTTACTTATTTTAAATTGTAATTTAGTTGCGGCCGTCGATAAAACCAGGAACATGGAACATTCCGGAACATCCCGGAACATTCCGGAACATTCCGGAACATCGAATAATTATCATAATTATGCGAAAAATATACAAAATGAAATTTTAAAAAATTAAATCTTTAGTGATAAATCTTTAGTGTAAATTATTGCTGATTGGTTGAAAGAAATTTTGTCAATGACTGTAGAAAGATAACGAAGTTTGTTTTTAAATCCATGGTGGTCTTCTATGGATTTAACTGATTGCGGTAAAGAATTCCAAGCCATTGCAGATCTATGTTTGAATGACAGTTTTCCAATATTAGAGTTCGGTCTGTCCAGAGCAAGATTTAGAAGTTACTCGAGACTTAGAGTTACTCGAGTACACTTAGAATTCAATTTCAGATCGCCAACACATGTAACAAATATTTCTAGAGACAATAAAGTTTTGACCAGCGACCCCGCAAGACAGCGCGCGCATCGCCAATTGTTTTCAAATTTTGTGTTTGTATTTGTTTACACTGTCATCAGAGGTCGAGCAGTCCGAACTAGTTTAGACAAGAAACTCGATGCCGAAGAGTTTCTATTTCTATCTCATGGAGAAACTATTTCTTAAAGAGAAATCTTGTATAAGCATATCTTTGTATTGACGTAATGAATTGAATGAGGAAATCACACTCGTGTACCCATACTTTTAGGTCTGATTAAGGAGTTCGAACGCTACCACCTTAGTTTTTTGTGAAGAACGAGATCTGGGAATAAAGGGCAGTCACGTGATTAATCTGACGGCGAACGACTGGAAGGAATGGATTACTCTTCGTAGTTGCTAGCCTTCACTCATTGCATTGACTTTCATTTTTCTTCCTTTTTTCCTTTTTTATGTTTTTGCTTTGTTTCTATTTCCCGAGCTGATACCAGTTTATTTTTGTTTGATTTAATTTTTTAAAATTTCATTTTACATATTTTTCGCATAATTATGATAATTATTCGATGTTCCGGGATGTTCCGGGATGTTCCGGAATGTTCCGGAATGTTCCATGTTCCTGGTTTTATCGACGGCCTTTAGTTGTTACTTCTATTCCTAACGGTCACTTCTGAAGATGTATGTTGAAACATACGAAACGTCAAGTAAATGAACTTTGTTTTTTAACATGCGTTTTATTGCCATGTTTATCACCGCAGTTTGCGTGTTATTTCTTATCAAGGTACGATGGCCAAAGAAAAAGAGTATTTACGACATTGCTTTGACAATGTTATGACAAAATTCATGACCAATAACAGGACAGACGCATGAAACTCTGAGGTCAATTTGTTGTTTTTTTTAATATACGACACTTTCACGTCCACAGAGGCCGCGCTCCTTTTGGTCAGCACCAAGGGTTCACTAAGGGTGAAGAGTAAAGCTGGGTTCTAATCTCGTGACAAGCACGACGGCTGATAGATGCTTATGATCTGTCGATGTCAGCTGAATATACTGCAATGAAGTTTACGCAACTTCTTCTCTTTTTGCTACCGGTTTGGGCCTACATTACTGAAGTGGATGGAAAAGAGAGCTTTGCTTCCGTCGTGTTTGATTCAGATGGCCAACTGCTGATAAAAGCGGGATATGACTCGTCCCAGCCGATGGTGGCTTGGGGTAAATTTCGTGACGAAATCAATTCCACTGGGTAAATATAAATTCCATGTTGTTTACTTGATGTATTTCGACGGTAACTATAACTGTCAATGTATTAGAAGTGCAGGGTTGCATAATTGTCAAAGTTTTGTCGGGATGAGATGTAGGAAGGGAGGTAACTCCGTAAAAACTAAAATCTTAATTTAAGATTTTTCGTCTTACCTCAGCACCAGAACAAAAGCCGACGACGTAAGTTGTCAGCTACTGTTCTGAAGCTGAGGTAAGGCGAAAAATCTTAAAGATTTAGCTCTTATTAACCGAACTGGAGGTCTGTATGGGAGAATCTTGTCCGAGGTCGTGAGTACAGACCGAACGCAGTGAGGTGTGTACACACGACTGAGGTCAAGATTCTCCCATACAGACCGACTTAGCTCGGCTAATAAGATGTTTATTATATGCCAAAGAAGAAAACTTTAATTTGTTTAATGTAACTGGTTTGCTGACATTTTGCTTGCAAAAGGCGATGAGCTTAACTTAAACCTGCCGAAATTTGCTCGTCTTCTTTACTTTTTTTGTCATCGGCTTTTTGGTACTTCCATAAATGATTGAGAAGAAAATAAGAGAAAATGGTGAACATTTTTGTATTTTAGTTTGCTACTTTTTCAACGCAAAATGAAACCAGTCTAGATGCCGGTCTAGATGGGAAAATCTAGACCGCGGTCAATATCGATTTCAGCCAATTAAATTCCTGAATTTGGTAGTTCCCAGTCCTTGTGAGACACAGCCATATAATAATACGGAGTATCCTGTACGAAGAGTTTTTTTTTCTGCATTCAGAATGTGGAAAAAAAAACTGGCTACGCACAAATTGCTACACAGGCTAAAAGAAGCAAATAAAAAAATCAACAAGTGATTGATACAGGCAACAAAACAGATCTGCATGATTTCATCATCATGAGATGTTCTCCTCATCATGTGAGGAAGTAGTCATGTGTCAGAACACAAAAGCTATCAGATGAGGCAAAGTGGTTCAAACCATTATATTTTTTGGACGGGGGTGGGGAGATGGGGCTGGATAATCTGAAATAAACAATTCCTGCACAGCAAAAACTGCCCCAAAAAAAACATTCTGCAAGGGCGGGGGAGGCATTGGGAAAAAATCAAGCAAGTGCTTTCTACTTACATTATTTTGATTTTTGATGTTATTGCACAAGCTATTGCCCTCCAAGAAAAATCATGCACAACCTAAAGGTGAGAAAAAAAATTCAATGCCCTAGAACATTGCTCAACCAACCCCCCCCCCCCCCCCCAAAAAAAAAAAGATAATGGTACTTCCCTTACTACTTTCAGTGACTTATATTATTGAATTAACTTAATGCTCATTTTCTTTGTTTTCTTTTGCAAAAGATGGTCATTCCTGGAGGTACATTCAAATGCTTCATTACCAGACAAGACACAAGCAATGGCAGCAGGGATGGCAGAGGGAGTTCTCACTGCAGAACTCATGTATAAAGGCTATCAAAATACCCTGGCTGGCTACTGCGATGCTGAACCTGACTTCTGCACAAAACTGGGTAAATTCCTTGGTGAAAATCTAAAGTGGATGATGGAGCAAATCACTAGCAACCCTAAAGATGAATATTGGTACCAGGTGAACATTTTAGATTTATGATTTAACTTACCACTCAACCAACTTATGGGAGGCACGGTGGCCCCATAGTTAGTACGCTTGTCTCCAGATCAAGCAGTTCAGGTTCAAACCCTGCCCTGCATTGTGTACTTGGGCAAGACACTTTAGTCTCACACTTCCGCTCTCCACCCAGGTCTTGATATGGGTACTAGCAAACTTAATGCTGGGGATAACCTTGTGACAGACTAGCATCCCATCCAGGAAGGAGTAGATATACTCCTAGTTGCTTCATGCTACAGAAACCGCAATGAGCTCTGACTTGATGGGCCACTTGGCTCATACGGTGTATGCAGACTTAACCTTACTTCTCAACCACTTCATTAAAATGCAAGGTCTTTAAAAGGGTTTAAAAGGGGGTGGGAGCTGTGGGGTGGGAACGTGGGAGAATAGGGGGCAGGAGGCAGGAGAGAAAAGGGTGGGAAGAGGGAGAGGAAAATGCGGGAAGTGTGAGTTCTAAGAAGGCAGGAATTCTTTCTTAAGCGTTAAAATACTTTCAAAAACAAGAACCCAAAATGTTATTTGACTTACATTTAGCCTATTTTGAGACTTTTGGGCCTACAGAAAAACGAAAATTTGCCCTTGGGCTAAAAAACTGAGACTTACTGTCATGAAATGTTGTCGCTTAAGGTTTTAAAAGACATGAGTAAGAGGAGCAAGGCTGAAAACAAAGGAAAAACAGAAAAGGAAATGCCTATAAAGGATTGCACAGCTAAATGACAAGAATGTGTTTTAAGTCTCCTTATCCACAGGGGACAGGAGCAAGATGGACAGGAGTTGGGAATAAAAGATACGGGAAGTGGGAGAGCAGGGTATGGGAAGCAGGAGGTTCTGAGCCCCCTGTCCCCTGTTCGCCACTATTCACACTATTCGAGACTTTATTTGCACTATTCGCAATTCGCTATTCGGGACTATTTGCTGTTCGCTATTCGCGACTATTCGCTATTCGCTATTCGGGTTTTCCAGACACCCCATGTTGGGGTATATGACTGTGTATGAGTACTTCAAATTGATATTATCTATTTATTGTTAGTATATTATTTACAAATTAATGATTAAGTCATGGCTGCAACAAAGAGAATTGTTAATCAAGGAAGTATCTGTTATTGTATATGACTAGTAGATCCCACCAGTATAAACATGAATTAAGAACTGAATGGGTACTAATCTGTGTTGTACATGTAAAGCATTTTTTCTTAATTATTGAATCAATAATGTATCATAATAACAGATAAACCTGATCCTTGAGCAGTTTGAAGGAATTAAACAAGGTTATCTCTACAATACATCCATTCCTCCTATTGATGATTTTGGATTCCTGTAAGTATGCTATAACATTTAAAATCATTTATTTTTGTTAGTTAATTGTTTTCAAAACAGTGATCACATTCATTTTGTTTACTGATTATCAGAAATCATGCATAAAGTTAAGACATGGTCAAAGTTCACATAAAACTATCTATTGCTGCGTTGTAAAATTCGATGGCTAAGGTGTACTGTACAGGCCTCAGTTGTTCAAAGACTGGATAACGCTATCCAGTGGATAAATCATTTTTTAATTCAGTGGATAAGTGTTAACAAAACAAACCATGCTATCTGTTGGATAGTATTATCCACCTTTCAAACAACCAGGGCCAGTAGTTTAAAGTATTTACTTTTGACATGTTCAAATGCTAAAAGGCTAAGAAATAAAATGACCAGGAGAAATTTATAATTTGAGAAACCTTACAGATGGCATTATGATATGTACCGGTAATGCTTTGTCTGCCGAACTTGAAACTGTAAGAGTATGTTGAATGTCCAGGGCTAAAGACCATCTATTCCATAGTAATTTAGTTTTCTTTGGTTGAATTTGTGTGTTGGAAGTCTGATGCAAGCTGATGGTGACTTGGAAGATCTGGAGCAGGTTTTAGGAAAGAAGGAAGTCCACCGTGTGTTTGGCTCAGGTTCTTGTTCCGCACTGATCAAAGTTTTGCCAGGCAACAAAGACCTGTACATTTCTCAGGTCACATGGACATCTTATGCACAGTTGCTGAGAGTTTTTAAACTGTATGATATTGGAGTGACTGTGAGAGGAAGTGCAGGTGAGTGCTGTTCGAGAAAAAAAAAATTTCAGAGTGGAACAGTACATTGTACACATAAGTCACATTCAATATTTAGGTTATTGTTTACATATTTATGATTACTCACCGTCTTAATAAATTTTCATGAGAGCTAGTATCATATGTTGCAGGTTGGATGAAAAAATAAAGGTTAAATTACAGTGGAATCCTGATTTTTGGAACCTCCAAGGGAAACAAAAATTGGTTTGAAAAATTGGGTAGTTTTTGCAGTCAAGGGTTAAATTACATTGGTGAACTGAGGGAGGAAACGACTTTTGGTTCAAAATATCGGGATTCCACTTCTAAGGGCCACTAGGTGGTTTATCAGACCAGCGGTTTCTGTAGCATGATGTGACTACAGAGGTTCCCCGAGCATTTTGTGATTTGTTGCCACCCAAAATTCTATTTCCTGGGTGGAGAGAGGCACTGTGAGAATAGTGTCTTATTGTTTCCAGTGCTAACGACGCTAACAAACCTTGAGCCCAACCTGGCAGAGCATGTACATCTATCCTAGGTGACAACTTTCTATAATGTTATATTTTTAGCCCAGTTAAAAATTATTATAATTAGAGCTAGACCTTTTATTGTGTAATTTGGGTGTGTTATTGTTATTGTGTTATCTGTTGTGGTACATGACGGTGTATATCAGAACTGATATTGAGACCAGTTCATGGATTTTGATTGTACAAGTTATTTTCTTCCCTTCCTTCCCACCCTAAACTGGGCTGAAGTTTTGTTTCTGGCTTTAATTAGTTTTTGCTTTCAAGTTTCCATGTACTGGAAATAAACTTCCTTTCCCAAAGAATTGTTGTGGTTTTAGTGTCTTGTGTTTTAGTTAATTTTGCTGGTGAGAATTGTCAGAAAATAATTTATTATTTATTACTATCAGATTCATTGCACAAGCTACCTCTTTTTCTGCAGTAGTCACATAAAAATCTTTGATGACCAGTTTATTTTAACTAGTATATTTTTTAGGTGAAATTATTCCTGGAAGAAAGCAGAGTTTCTCTTCTTACCCCGGCACGATGACAAGTGGGGATGACTTTTACATGTTAAGCAGTGGAATGGTCAGTACATGAAACATTTTGGCACAAGTATTTTTAATTACATGTAGTGTCCCGTATGTTCATTGTGACTGTTTTATTACTATGGGTTATATTGTAGCAAGCATTTGGTCTCAAGATGTCGGACGATCAAAACATGTTGTTGTTTTGAACCGATTTGTTTAGTGTATTAGGACAAAGACACCACATTATACAAATTGATCATTGAACAAACTCTCACAATGTCTGAGTGTATAACAGTGCAGTTTCAAAAGCCTTGTTACGTGTGATGCTATTCTGTCATCCACTCTTGACAGATGTCCTGTGCACAACATGCAAATTTAAAATAACATTCAAGAAGATTTTTCTAACAAATCCCACCAATGTCACATTTTAGTTTTGGCTATCAAAATGCAGTCTTTCCCAGTTTGATTAGTTTAATTTAGAAAATAATTATTCTGCTCAATCATTGAAAATATTACTTATGGCCTTATAGATGAAGTATTGAGCGACTTGCTGCATTATTTTTTGGAATATTCTATAGGTTTATTTATTTATTTATGTCTTCTATTACTGATTAGATTTTCGCATACGATTTAGTTCTTTTGTTGAATCAGTTGCTTTCGAAACGATTTACATGCACTTCTCAGTCATCATAGTTCAAAGGTGTAAATAACCCTAAGTAGAAGAAGATTTAAATCTAATATGAGTTTGATAATGAATTGCTTACTTCAGTATGTGTTTTCACCTGTTTTGGTCAGAAATAGGGTTTCGATTTTGGTCGTTTTGGTCTCAAATAGGATATGGCTTTTGCATAGAAGAAGCTTCTTTTTCGTCGTTATCAACAGAGAGATTAAGCATGACGTTATCTCAAACGGCAAACGGCAAAAATGAAACTTTTGCCGTCTGTCTTCAACTGTCTGTATAGTATAATGAAAATATTTGTATTTGTGGTGAATAGTAAGAGCCATTTTTTCTATTTTTGTGTGATTTATTTAAGGATTAAGAGAAAAGAATAAAACTTCAGAGGTAATCTTTGCCGTTTGCCGTCTGCCGTCTGCCGTCTGCCGTCTGCCGTAGACGTCTTGCTTAAACTCTCTAATAAGACCATCAACAAAAGCCCTTCACAATACCTTTAGCATCGGTCTTTAATCTTTAATCTTTAATAAAAATTCCAAATTACATTACATTGAACAAGTCAATCCAATGAATTTGAGGACAGCTTAAAACAGAATACAAGATTCCTTAATATAAGCCGCCTTAGTGTATCATTGTATGATTGTATACCTAGTTAAAAATTACTCTAAACTCATATTAAAAAAATAAGATAATCACGATAAAAAATTAGCACTGAACTTATCGTAAAAATAAGCAAACAGTTTCTTGCGGAAGACTGACAAGGTGTTAGACTCCCTGATGTTAAGAGGTAATTCATTCCATGAGCGACAAACCCGTATGAAATATGAGTTCTTAAAAGATTCTGTGGGACTGAACGGGACGTTGAGTGTTAGATAATCAATCTTTCTCAAAGGCTTGTTGCAAGTTCGAAACGATACAAAGTCCAAAATATCTAAACTATACATATTCTTAAAACATCTAAAAAAGAATACGAGATCATGAATTTCCCTACGATATTGTAAAGGTAATAAATTTAATTTACTTAGGCGGTCGTGCTTAGAATACTCCTTGCCGAGAATGAATCTCGTGGCTCTGCGCTGAATTTGTTCTAAGCTGGTAATATTTCTTTTGGTATAAGGTGACCATACCGCACTGGCATATTCTAGACGTGTCCGCACCCAAGTAATATAAAGTAACTTTTTAGTTCTAATATCAGTCATATCCTTACATGTCCTATGAAGCAAATTAAGCATCTTTTGAGCTCTGGACGTGATAATTTCAACGTGATGATTCCAGCTTAAATCGTGGCTGATCCAAATACCAAGATCTTTTTCAACAGCAACACGCTCCAACTTGGTTCCTCCAAGAAAGTAATCCCTCTCATAAGAACATTTAGTTCGTGCTACTCTTACAACCTTACACTTTTTGACATTGAACTCCATTCCCCAAATGCATGACCACTCCAATAACTTATTCAGGTTTTCCTGTAATTTATCACCATCATCTTGGCCGAGAATTAGGCAAAAACACTTCGAATCATCGGCACAAAGGGGCAATGGTGTATCGCCTGAAATTACATCAGGCATGTCATTTATGTAAACCAAGAAGAGCAGGGGACCCAAAATTGATCCCTGGGGGACTCCAGATGTGACTGGGAGAAAATCAGATGCTTCATTGTCAATTACAACCCTGTGTCTTCTGCCAGATAAGTAAGATCTAAAGCAAACTAACAGAGGACCCTTGATTCCGAGGCACTCGAACTTAAACAGAAGTTTTTCGTGTGATACTCGATCAAAGGCCTTGGAAAAATCAAGATAAATGACATCGACTTGTTGTCTCATTTCAAGAGCCCTAGGCAACTGGTGAACTACTTGGGCTAATTGAGACACAGTTGATCTGCCTGGCAAAAAGCCATGCTTCCATTGCGTAATATAAGGGGATATAATACCAAAGATCTTACTATAAACTTGCCTCTCCAGTAATTTAGAAAACACATCAAAATTGAAATGCTCCGAATGAATGTCTGAACTAGGTAACTAATAATGAGACAGGTCTGAAACAGGGTCTTATTAGAGTGTCAAATTTTTGGTCAGGTCACAAATAGGGTTGGGAAAATCGCAGATTTTGGTCTTACATAGGGTAAGGGGTTTGGAAAGCAGGCCACACAACCCTACCCGATTTTTGTGGGAGTACTTCCAGGGAAATTAATACTCCTTTTTATCGCAGGTGTCTCAAGAAACCACTATTGGAAATAGTAACCCTGACCTGTGGAAGTATGTAGTAGAGAGAGGAATCGTTTTAGAGTGGATACGCTCTATCGTAGCTAATCGATTGGCACGCACCACAGTAGAATGGGGTTATTACTTTTCACAGCACAACAGTGGAACGTAAGTCTTTCGTGTTTCAAGTTTTCAGTTCTTTCATGCACAAATAGTTTCATGCACAAATAGTCAAACTTTCCGTAATCTGAGACATTTTTGAGACGTTTTCTTTCTGCATTCAACTTAGAACACCTTGAAGCAGATAGAAATTTAACTGTCCACATATATGACCAGACAATGCCAATAACTATAGTACAAAAAACTAATAATTCATATATTGTTATTTCTTTGTGTGGCGGAATTGGATGTGTCCCACAGCTACAATAACGAGGTTAGTAAGACGTCTATGTTGTGTGTTCCATAATGTGTAGAGTAGTAAGTGCATTTCTGGGTAGTTCCTAGGGGCGCAGGGGTTCCGGGAGTTCGGTTCAATCCCCTAGATTAAAGAAATGAGACATTATAACACGCAGACTTGGCTTCAGAATTCCGAGGACCTCAGTTTTAACAGTTTTCAAGGGGAGGATGTCCTGGACCCCCCCCCCCCCCCACCCCCGCCCCTTGAACCCCCTTCTCTAAAATCTTGTATCCGCCCCAGTATTTATGCCGTGCCATAGAAAATTCCATGGTAAAGATTCCTTCAGCATAATGTAAAAGTGTAATATCTAAGTCTGCTTAACTAACCCTACTAATAATTAATATAGTATTATAAGAATAAAAACCTATCATATTACGAAAGCTGCTTTAGCAATATAACCAATCAGAATACAGGAAAGCGTTGTATATTCAACGATATTACACCCAACCTTATATTCTATGGTAGCACGCCACTCGAAAGCGTTGAATAAGTAGTATATAGAAAACTGAGGAATAATTGTGAATTGTATTTCATTTAAGTGAACGAAAGTAATTAAAACGTTTAGGAGGCATATGATCCATATGCAAATTGGAACACTGGTTTGACATGGACGTAAGCCTCCTTTTCATGTGATGACCTTGACTGTATCGTTAACTAATCTGAATGGGTTTGTTTATTTTTATTTTCTTAGTGGATGGTCCTTGATTACAAGCAGTTCACTCCAGGCGAGCCCATCTACCCAGGGACCCTTTTGATCCTGGAGCAGATACCTGGCATCATAGAAGTAGCAGATATGTCTGTTTACCTGCAGGAGAACACTTACTGGGCAAGCTACAACTTACCGTGAGTGGAAATAAATTAATAAAAGGAATCTGTAGGGCTAACCTCCAGTACAGGTCCTCCCCGGCCATATTTCATGTTTCCTCAACAGGTCGCCGCTACCTATTTTTGTCCTTTGGAGAAGACAGGCACTGTGCGTAAGAGCAAAGCGTCTTGCGTACGCTTAAAATTGTTCCCAACATGATCAACGCAACCATCGTTCAAACCAGGACTGATTGACCTTGAGTCTAGCGCCCCAACCATTTGGTCGTCGTATTTCCGTTGGCGGGCTGCGCCTCTTAACGATATAACAAGTGTTAATATAAATCTACTAGCGTTCCATCACAAATGCCGTTCTCTTATTGGCTACGCTATACACTATCTAATTCTTTTTAGTATAAATCTACTAGCGTTCTATGACGAATGCCGTTCTCTGATTGGCTACGCTACTCACTATCTATTCTGTTGTAGATAGTGAGTAGCGTAGCAGTGTCCGCTGGGAGCCGCCTCTTGGCGTTTTCGAATTGTCTATGAAGAGAATTTAGTTAAAAGTTTTGAACGACCAGTAGATTTATACTAAAACAATTAGATTATTCAGTTTTCGCTCTCGATTTCTATGCGTGATTGTTGCCTCGCGCTATGCCCTCGTCAACTATCATAGAAATCTCGAGCTTATAATCTAATTGTTTATTAGATAGGGCGTAGCCTAGCCGAGTGTGTGGTTGTTCACAAAATCGTCAGCTGTCACGCGATAGAAATTTGAAGCTCAGAATCTGATTGTTTATTATATTTATTGAATTATACATTCTTTTCTCCAGGTATTTTCCATACATTTTCAACATGAGCGGTGCCAGGGCAAGTTACGAGAAGTTTGGCTCGTGGTTCAGTTATGAAGGTGCGCCTCGAGCACAGATGTTCAAGCGAGACCATGGCAAGGTCGTTGACATGGAAAGCATGATGAGACTGATGAGGTACAAGGCTGTTTAACTCGCGGCCTGGTTTGTTGCTCGTGAAACTTTATTCATGGTTATAAGTAAATGAGAAAAATTCTCCGTCGCGGTTCACGTTGTCCAAAATACGCAGAACTTCGTCATTTCACGTTGTTGTTTCGTAGAGGACGGCTAAGAAGTGTACACAAATTTATAACGCACATGCATAACGATTGTT